>NW_027422428.1:62500-77500 GCF_037893015.1 Macrotis lagotis
TTAGGGTTAGGGTTAGGGTTAGGATTAGCGTTACACTTAGGGTTAGTGTTAGGTTTAGGGTTTGGTTTAGGGTTAGGGTTAGGTTTAGTGTTAGGGTTAGAGTTAGGTTTAGGGTTAGGGTTACTTTTAGGGTTAGTGTTAAGGTTAGGGTTAGGGTTAGGGTTACGGTTAGGGTTAGGGTTACACTTAGGGTTAGGTTTAGGTTTAGGGTTAGGTTTAGGGTTAGGGTTAGGGTTAGGGTGACACTTAGGGTTAGGTTTAGGTTTAGGTTTAGGGTTAGGGTTTGGGTTAGGGTTATGGTTAGGGTTAAGGTTAGGCTGAGGGTTAGGGTTAGGGTTAGTGTTATGGCTAGGTTTAGGGTTAGGGTTACAGTTAGGGTTACACTTAGGGTTAGGCGTAGGGTTTTGTTTAGGGCTAGGTTTAAGGTTAGGATTAAGGTTAGGGTTAGGGTTAGGGTTAGGCTTAGTGTTAGTGTTAGGGTTATAGTTAGGTTTAGAGTTGGGGTTAGGGTTATGGTTAGGTTTAGTGTTAGTGTTAGGGTTAGGCTTAGGATTAGGGTTACACTTAGGGTTAGGGTTAGGGTTCGGGTGACGCTTACTGTTAGTGTTAGGGTTATGATTAGTGTTAGAGTTAGTGTTACGGTTAGGGTTAGGGTTAGGGTTAGGGTAAGGGTTAGGGTTAGTGTTAGGGTTAGGGTTAGGGTTAGGGTTAGGGTTAGGGTAAGGGTTAGGGTTAGGGTTATGGTTAGGGTTAGGGTTAGGTTTAGGGTTACAGTTAGGGTTAGGGTTAGTGTTAGGGTTACACTTAGGTTTATTCTTAGTGTCAGGGTTAGGGTTAGGGTTAGGTTTGGGATTAGGATTAGGTTCAGGGTGAGGTTTAGGCATATGCTTAATGTTAGGGTTAGTGGTAGGGTTAGGGTTACACTTAGGGTTAGCGTTAGGGTTAGGTGTATATTTAGGTTTAGGGTTAGGGTTAGGGTTAGGATTTGGGTTTGGGTTAGGGTTAGGGTTAGGGTTAGGGTTAGGGTTAGGGTTAGGGTTAGGGTTAGGGTTAGGGTTAGGGTTAGGGTTAGGGTTAGGGTTAGGGTTAGGGTTAGGGTTAGGGTTAGGGTTAGGGTTAGGGTTAGGGTTAGGGTTAGGGTTCGGGTTAGGCCTAGTGTTAGTGTTAGGGTTATGGCTAGGGTTAGAGTTAGGGTTAGGTTTAGGGTTAGGTTTATTGTTAGTTTTAGGGTTAGAGTTAGGATTAGGGTTACACTTAGTGTTAGGGTTAGGGTTAGGGTTAGGGTTTGGGTTGGGGTTAGGGTTAGGCTTAGGTTTAGGGTTAGGGTTAGGTTTACACTTAGGGTTAGGGTTAGGGTTAGGTTTAGGGTTAGGTTTATGGTTACACTTAGGGTTACCGTTAGGGTTTGGGTTAGGGTTAGGGTTAGGTTTTGGGTTAGGATTAAGGTTAGGTTTAGGGTTATGGTTACACTTAGGGTTACCATTAGGGTTAGGGTTTGGGTTAGGGTTATGGTTAGGGTTAGGTTTAGGGTTAGAGTTAGCGTTAGGGTTAGGGTTACACTTAGTTTTAGGTTTATGTTTAGGGTTAGTGTTAGGGTTTGGGTTAGGGTTAGGGTTAGGATTACGGTTACGGTTAGAGTTAGTGTTAGGGTTAGGGTTAGGGTTAGGATTAGGCTTAGTGCTATGCTTAGGTTTAGGGTTAGTGTTAGCATTAGGGTTAGGGTTAGAGTTAGGGTTAGGGTTAGGGTTAGGGTTACACTTCGGTTTAGGGTTAGTGTCAGTGTTAGTGTTAGGGTTAGGGTTCGGATTAGGATTAGGGTTAGGGTTAGGTTTAGGCTTTTGCTTAGGGTTAGGGTTAGCGTCAGGGTTTGGATTACACTTAGTTTTAGGGTTAGGGTTACTTTTATGGTTAGGGTTAGGGTTTGAGTTAGGGTTAGTGTTAGGGTTAAGGTTAGTGTTAGGTTTAGGGTTAGAGTTAGGGTTAGGGTTAGGGTTAGGTTAGGGTTCGTCTTAGGCTTAGTGTTACTGTTCGTGTTATGGCTAGGGTTAGAGTTAGGGTTAGGGTTACGGTTAGGTTTATTGTTAGTGTTAGGGTTAGAGTTAGGATTAGGGTTACACTTAGTGTTAGGGTTAGGGTTAGGGTTAGGGTTTGGGTTGGGGTTAGGGTTAGGCTTAGGTTTAGGGTTAGGGTTAGGTTTACATTTAGGGTTAGGGTTAGGTTTAGGGTTACACTTAGGGTTAGGGTTAGGGTTAGGGTTATGGTTAGTGTTAAGTTTAGGGTTAGGGTTAGGGTTACGGTTAGGGTTAGGGTTACACTTAGGGTTAGGGTTAGGTTTAGGGTTAGGATTAGGGTTAGGGTTAGGGTTACACTTAGGGTTAGGTTCAGGGTTAGGTTTAGGGTAGGGTTAGGGTTAGGGTTAGGGTTAGGGTTACACTTAGGGTTAGGTTCAGGATTAGGTTTAGGGTTAGGGTTTGGGTTAGGGTTAGGTTTAGGTTTAGGTTTAGGGTTAGGGTTAGGGTTAGGGTTAGGGTTAGGGTTAGGGTTAGGATTAGCGTTACACTTAGGTTTAGGGTTAGGGTTAGGGTTAGGGTTAGGGTTAGGGTTAGGGTTAGGTTTAGGGTTAGGTTTAGGGTAGGGTTAGGGTTAGGGTTAGGGTTAGGGTTACACTTAGGGTTAGGTTCAGGATTAGGTTTAGGGTTAGGGTTTGGGTTAGGGTTAGGGTTAGGGTTAATGTTAGGCTGAGGGTTAGGGTTAGGGTTAGTGTTATGGCTAGGGTTAGGGTTCGGGTTACGGTTAGGGTTAGGTTTAGGGTTAATGTTAGGGTTACGGTTAGGATTAGGGTTAGTGTTAGGGTTAGGGTTAGGGTTAGGGTTAGGGTTAGGGTTAGGGTTAGGTTTAGGTTTAGGGTTAGGGTTAGGGTTAGGGTTAGGGTTAGGATTAGCGTTACACTTAGGGTTAGTGTTAGGTTTAGGGTTTGGTTTAGGGTTAGGGTTAGGGTTAGTGTTAGGGTTATGGTTAGGTTTAGGGTTAGGGTTACATTTAGGGTTAGTGTTAAGTTTAGGGTTAGGGTTAGGGTTACGTTTAGGGTTAGGGTTACACTTAGGGTTAGGTTTAGGGTTAGGGTTAGGTTTAGGGTTATGGTTAGAGTTAGGGTGACACTTAGGGTTAGGTTCAGGTTTAGGTTTAGGGTTAGGGTTTGGGTTAGGGTTATGGTTAGGGTTAAGGTTAGGCTGAGGGTTAGGGTTAGGGTTAGTGTTATGGCTAGGTTTAGGGTTAGGGTTATGGTTAGGTTTACACTTAGGGTTAGGCGTAGGGTTTTGTTTAGGGCTAGGTTTAAGGTTAGGATTAAGGTTAGGGTTAGGGTTAGGGTTAGGCTTAGTGTTAGTGTTAGGGTTATAGTTAGATTTAGAGTTGGGGTTAGGGTTATGGTTAGGTTTAGTGTTAGTGTTAGGGTTAGGCTTAGGATTAGGGTTACACTTAGGGTTAGGGTTAGGGTTCGGGTTAGGCTTAGTGTTAGTGTTAGGGTTATGATTAGTGTTAGAGTTACTGTTAGGTTTAGGGTTAGGGTTAGGGTTAGGGTTAGGGTAAAGGTTAGGGTTAGGGTTAGGGTAAGGGTTAGGGTTAGGGTAAGGGTTAGGGTTAGGGTTATGTTTAGGGTTAGGGTCAGGTTTAGGGTTACACTTAGGCTTAGCGTTAGTGTTAGGGTTACACTTAGGTTTATGGTTAGTGTCAGGGTTAGGGTTAGGGTTAGGTTTGGGATTAGGATTAGGTTCAGGGTTAGGTTTAGGCATATGCTTAATGTTAGGGTTAGCGGTAGGGTTAGGGTTACACTTAGGGTTAGGGTTAGGGTTAGGTTTATGGTTAGGTTTAGGGTTAGGGTTAGGGTTAGTAGTTGCGTTTGGGTTACGGTTAGGGTTAGGGTTAGGGTTAGGGTTAGGGTTAGGGTTAGGGTTAGGGTTAGGGTTAGGGTTAGGGTTAGGGTTAGGGTTAGGGTTAGGGTTAGAGTTAGGGTTAGGGTTACGGTTAGGTTTATTGTTAGTGTTAGGGTTAGAGTTAGGATTAGGGTTACACTTAGTGTTAGGGTTAGGGTTAGGGTTTGGGTTGGGGTTAGTGTTAGGCTTAGGTTTAGGGTTAGGGTTAGGTTTACACTTAGGGTTAGGGTTAGGTTTAGGGTTAGGTTTATGGTTACGCTTAGGGTTACCGTTAGGGTTAGGGTTAGGGTTAGGGTTAGGTTTTGGGTTCGGGTTAGGCTTAGTGTTAGTGTTAGGGTTATGGCTAGGGTTAGAGTTAGGGTTAGGGTTACGGTTATGTTTATTGTTAGTGTTAGGGTTAGAGTTAGGATTAGGGTTACACTTAGTGATAGGGTTAGGGTTAGGGTTAGGGTTTGGGTTGGGGTTAGGGTTAGGCTTAGGTTTAGTGTTAGGGTTAGGTTTACACTTAGGGTTAGGGTTAGGGTTACTCTTCGGTTTAGGGTTAGTGTCAGGGTTAGGGTTAGGGTTAGGATTGTGATTAGGATTAGGGTTAGGGTTAGGTTTAGGCTTTTGCTTAGGGTTAGGGTTAGCGTTAGGGTTTGGTTTACACTTAGTTTTAGGGTTAGGGTTACTTTTATGGTTAGGGTTAGGGTTTGAGTTAGGGTTAGTATTAGGGTTAAGGTTAGTGTTAGGTTTAGGGTTAGAGTTAGGGTTAGGGTTCGCCTTAGGCTTAGTGTTAGGGTTAGGGTTAGGGTTAGGGTTAGGGTTAGGGTTAGGGTTAGGGTTAGGGTTAGGGTTAGGGTTAGGGTTAGGGTTAGGGTTAGGGTTAGGGTTAGGGTTAGGGTTAGGGTTAGGGTTAGGGTTAGGGTTAAGGTTAGTGTTAGGTTTAGGGTTAGAGTTAGGGTTAGGGTTAGGGTTAGGTTAGGGTTCGTCTTAGGCTTAGTGTTAGTGTTCGTGTTATGGCTAGGGTTAGAGTTAGGGTTAGGGTTACGGTTAGGTTTATTGTTAGTGTTAGGGTTAGAGTTAGGATTAGGGTTACACTTAGTGTTAGGGTTAGGGTTAGGGTTAGGGTTTGGGTTGGGGTTAGGGTTAGGCTTAGGTTTAGGGTTAGGGTTAGGTTTACATTTAGGGTTAGGGTTAGGTTTAGGGTTACACTTAGGGTTAGGGTTAGGGTTAGGGTTATGGTTAGTGTTAAGTTTAGGGTTAGGGTTAGGGTTACGGTTAGGGTTAGGGTTACACTTAGGGTTAGGGTTAGGTTTAGGGTTAGGATTAGGGTTAGGGTTAGGGTTACACTTAGGGTTAGGTTCAGGGTTAGGTTTAGGGTAGGGTTAGGGTTAGGGTTAGGGTTAGGGTTACACTTAGGGTTAGGTTCAGGATTAGGTTTAGGGTTAGGGTTAGGGTTAGGGTTAGGTTTAGGTTTAGGTTTAGGGTTAGGGTTAGGGTTAGGGTTAGGGTTAGGGTTAGGGTTAGGATTAGCGTTACACTTAGGGTTAGGGTTAGGGTTAGGGTTAGGGTTAGGGTTAGGGTTAGGGTTACACTTAGGGTTAGGTTCAGGGTTAGGTTTAGGGTAGGGTTAGGGTTAGGGTTAGGGTTAGGGTTAGGGTTACACTTAGGGTTAGGTTCAGGTTTAGGTTTAGGGTTAGGGTTTGGGTTAGGGTTAGGGTTAGGGTTAATGTTAGGCTGAGGGTTAGGGTTAGGGTTAGTGTTATGGCTGGGGTTAGGGTTCGGGTTACGGTTAGGGTTAGGTTTAGGGTTAATGTTAGGGTTACGGTTAGGATTAGGGTTACACTTAGTGTTAGGGTTAGGGTTAGGGTTAGGGTTTGGGTTAGGGTTAGGGTTAGGTTTAGGTTTAGGTTTAGGGTTAGGGTTAGGGTTAGGGTTAGGGTTAGGGTTAGGATTAGCGTTTCACTTAGGGTTAGTGTTAGGTTTAGGGTTTGGTTTAGGGTTAGGGTTAGGGTTAGTGTTAGGGTTATGGTTAGGTTTAGGGTTAGGGTTACATTTAGGGTTAGTGTTAAGTTTAGGGTTAGGGTTAGGGTTACGTTTAGGGTTAGGGTTACACTTAGGGTTAGGTTTAGGGTTAGGGTTAGGTTTAGGGTTAGGGTTAGAGTTAGGGTGACACTTAGGGTTAGGTTCAGGTTTAGGTTTAGGGTTAGGGTTTGGGTTAGGGTTATGGTTAGGGTTAAGGTTAGGCTGAGGGTTAGGGTTAGGGTTAGTGTTATGGCTAGGTTTAGGGTTAGGGTTATGGTTAGGTTTACACTTAGGGTTAGGCGTAGGGTTTTGTTTAGGGCTAGGTTTAAGGTTAGGATTAAGGTTAGGGTTAGGGTTAGGGTTAGGCTTAGTGTTAGTGTTAGGGTTATAGTTAGGTTTAGAGTTGGGGTTAGGGTTATGGTTAGGTTTAGTGTTAGTGTTAGGGTTAGGCTTAGGATTAGGGTTACACTTAGGGTTAGGGTTAGGGTTCGGGTTAGGCTTAGTGTTAGTGTTAGGGTTATGATTAGTGTTAGAGTTACTGTTAGGTTTAGGGTTAGGGTTAGGGTTAGGGTTAGGGTAAAGGTTAGGGTTAGGGTTAGGGTTAGGGTTAGGGTTAGGGTAAGGGTTAGGGTTAGGGTTATGTTTAGGGTTAGGGTTAGGTTTAGGGTTACACTTAGGCTTAGCGTTAGTGTTAGGGTTACACTTAGGTTTATTCTTAGTGTCAGGGTTAGGGTTAGGGTTAGGTTTGGGATTAGGATTAGGTTCAGGGTGAGGTTTAGGCATATGCTTAATGTTAGGGTTAGTTGTAGGGTTAGGGTTACACTTAGGGTTAGCGTTAGGGTTAGGTGTATATTTAGGTTTAGGGTTAGGGTTAGGGTTAGGATTTGGGTTTGGGTTAGGGTTAGGTTAGGGTTAGGGTTAGGGTTAGGGTTAGGGTTAGGGTTAGGGTTAGGGTTAGGGTTAGGGTTAGGGTTAGGGTTAGGGTTAGGGTTAGGGTTAGGGTTAGGGTTAGTGTTTGGGTTAGGGTTAGGGTTAGGGTTCGGGTTAGGCCTAGTGTTAGTGTTAGGGTTATGGCTAGGGTTAGAGTTAGGGTTAGGTTTAGGGTTAGGTTTATTGTTAGTTTTAGGGTTAGAGTTAGGATTAGGGTTAGGGTTAGGGTTAGGTTTATGGTTACGCTTAGGGTTACCGTTAGGGTTAGGGTTAGGGTTAGGGTTAGGTTTTGGGTTCGGGTTAGGCTTAGTGTTAGTGTTAGGGTTATGGCTAGGGTTAGAGTTAGGGTTAGGGTTACGGTTATGTTTATTGTTAGTGTTAGGGTTAGAGTTAGGATTAGGGTTACACTTAGTGATAGGGTTAGGTTTAGGGTTAGGGTTTGGGTTGGGGTTAGGGTTAGGCTTAGGTTTAGTGTTAGGGTTAGGTTTACACTTAGGGTTAGGGTTAGGGTTACTCTTCGGTTTAGGGTTAGTGTCAGGGTTAGGGTTAGGGTTAGGATTGTGATTAGGATTAGGGTTAGGGTTAGGTTTAGGCTTTTGCTTAGGGTTAGGGTTAGCGTTAGGGTTTGGTTTACACTTAGTTTTAGGGTTAGGGTTACTTTTATGGTTAGGGTTAGGGTTTGAGTTAGGGTTAGTATTAGGGTTAAGGTTAGTGTTAGGTTTAGGGTTAGAGTTAGGGTTAGGGTTCGCCTTAGGCTTAGTGTTAGGGTTAGGGTTAGGGTTAGGGTTAGGGTTAGGGTTAGGGTTAGGGTTAGGTTTAGGGTTAGGGTTAGGGTTAGGGTTAGGGTTAGGGTTAGGGTTAGGGTTAGGGTTAGAGTTAGGGTTAGGGTTAGGGTTAGGGTTAGGTTTAGGGTTAGGGTTAGTGTTTGGGTTAGGGTTAGGGTTAGGGTTCGGGTTAGGCTTAGTGTTAGTGTTAGGGTTATGGCTAGGGTTAGAGTTAGGGTTAGGGTTAGGGTTAGGTTTATTGTTAGTTTTAGGGTTAGAGTTAGGATTAGGGTTACACTTAGTGTTAGGGTTAGGTTTAGGGTTAGAGTTTGGGTTGGGGTTAGGGTTAGGCTTAGGTTTAGGGTTAGGGTTAGGTTTACACTTAGGGTTAGGGTTAGGGTTAGGTTTAGGGTTAGGTTTATGGTTACACTTAGGGTTACCGTTAGGGTTTGGGTTAGGGTTAGGGTTAGGTTTTGGGTTAGGATTAAGGTTAGGTTTAGGGTTATGGTTACACTTAGGGTTACCATTAGGGTTAGGGTTTGGGTTAGGGTTATGGTTAGGGTTAGGTTTAGGGTTAGAGTTAGCGTTAGGGTTAGGGTTACACTTAGTTTTAGGTTTATGTTTAGGGTTAGGGTTAGGGTTTGGGTTAGGGTTAGGGTTAGGATTATGGTTACGGTTAGAGTTAGTGTTAGGGTTAGGGTTAGGGTTAGGATTAGGCTTAGTGCTATGCTTAGGGTTAGGGTTAGTGTTAGCATTAGGGTTAGGGTTAGAGTTAGGGTTAGGGTTAGGGTTAGGGTTACACTTCGGTTTAGGGTTAGTGTCAGTGTTAGGGTTAGGGTTAGGGTTCGGATTAGGATTAGGGTTAGGGTTAGGTTTAGGCTTTTGCTTAGGGTTAGGGTTAGCGTCAGGGTTTGGATTACACTTAGTTTTAGGGTTAGGGTTACTTTTATGGTTAGGGTTAGGGTTTGAGTTAGGGTTAGTATTAGGGTTAAGGTTAGTGTTAGGTTTAGGGTTAGAGTTAGGGTTAGGGTTAGGGTTAGGTAAGGGTTCGTCTTAGGCTTAGTGTTAGTGTTCGTGTTATGGCTAGGGTTAGAGTTAGGGTTAGGGTTACGGTTAGGTTTATTGTTAGTGTTAGGGTTAGAGTTAGGATTAGGGTTACACTTAGTGTTAGTGTTAGGGTTAGGGTTAGGGTTTGGGTTGGGGTTAGGGTTAGGCTTAGGTTTAGGGTTAGGGTTAGGTTTACATTTAGGGTTAGGGTTAGGGTTAGGGTTACACTTAGGGTTAGGGTTAGGGTTAGGGTTAGGGTTAGTGTTAAGTTTAGGGTTAGGGTTAGGGTTACGGTTAGGGTTAGCATTACACTTAGGGTTAGGGTTAGGTTTAGGGTTAGGATTAGGGTTAGGTTTAGGGTTAGGGTTACACTTAGGGTTAGGTTCAGGGTTAGGTTTAGGGTTAGGGTTAGGGTTAGGGTTAGGGTTAGGGTTACACTTAGGGTTAGGTTCAGGATTAGGTTTAGGGTTAGAGTTTGGGTTAGGGTTATGGTTAGGGTTAATGTTAGGCTGAGGGTTAGGGTTAGGGTTAGTGTTATGGTTAGGGTTAGGGTTCGGGTTACGGTTAGGGTTAGGTTTAGGGTTAATGTTAGGGTTAGGGTTAGGATTAGGGTTACACTTAGGGTTAGGGTTAGGGTTAGGGTTAGGGTTTGGGTTAGGGTTAGGGTTAAGTTTAGGTTTAGGTTTAGGGTTAGGGTTAGGGTTAGGGTTAGGGTTAGGATTAGCGTTACACTTAGGGTTAGTGTTAGGTTTAGGGTTTGGTTTAGGGTTAGGGTTAGGGTTAGTGTTAGGGTTATGGTTAGGTTTAGGGTTAGGGTTACATTTAGGGTTAGTGTTAAGTTTAGGGTTAGGGTTAGGGTTACGTTTAGGGTTAGGGTTACACTTAGGGTTAGGTTTAGGGTTAGGGTTAGGTTTAGGGTTTGGGTTAGGGTTAGGGTGACACTTAGGGTTAGGTTCAGGTTTAGGTTTAGGGTTAGGGTTTGGGTTAGGGTTATGGTTAGGGTTAAGGTTAGGCTGAGGGTTAGGCTTAGGGTTAGTGTTATGGCTAGGTTTAGGGTTAGGGTTATGGTTAGGGTTACACTTAGGGTTAGGCGTAGGGTTTTGTTTAGGGCTAGGTTTAAGGTTAGGATTAAGGTTAGGGTTAGGGTTAGGGTTAGGCTTAGTGTTAGTGTTAGGGTTATAGTTAGGTTTAGAGTTGGGGTTAGGGTTATGGTTAGGTTTAGTGTTAGTGTTAGGGTTAGGCTTAGGATTAGGGTTACACTTAGGGTTAGGGTTAGGGTTCGGGTTAGGCTTAGTGTTAGTGTTAGGGTTATGATTAGTGTTAGAGTTAGTGTTAGGGTTAGGGTTAGGGTAAAGGTTAGGGTTAGGGTTAGGGTTAGGATTAGGGTTAGGGTTAGGGTAAGGGTTAGGGTTAGGGTTATGTTTAGGGTTAGGGTTAGGTTTAGCGTTACACTTAGGCATAGCGTTAGTGTTAGGGTTACACTTAGGTTTATGGTTAGTGTCAGGGTTAGGGTTAGGGTTAGGTTTGGGATTAGGATTAGGTTCAGGGTTAGGTTTAGGCATATGCTTAATGTTAGGGTTAGCGGTAGCGTTAGGGTTACACTTAGGGTTAGGGTTAGGGTTAGGTTTATGGTTAGGTTTAGGGTTAGGGTTAGGGTTAGGATTTGCGTTTGGGTTAGGGTTAGGGTTAGGGTTAGGGTTAGGGTTAGAGTTAGGGTTAGGGTTAGGGTTAGGGTTAGGGTTAGGGTTAGGTTTAGAGTTAGGGTTAGGGTTACGGTTAGGTTTATTGTTAGTGTTAGGGTTAGAGTTAGCATTAGGGTTACACTTAGTGTTAGGGTTAGGGTTAGGGTTAGGGTTTGGGTTGGGGTTAGTGTTAGGCTTAGGTTTAGGGTTAGGGTTAGGTTTACACTTATGGTTAGGGTTAGGTTTAGGGTTAGGTTTATGGTTACGCTTAGGGTTACCGTTAGGGTTAGGGTTAGGGTTAGGGTTAGGTTTTGTGTTCGGGTTAGGCTTAGTGTTAGTGTTAGGGTTATGGCTAGGGTTAGAGTTAGGGTTAGGGTTACGGTTATGTTTATTGTTAGTGTTAGGGTTAGAGTTAGGATTAGGGTTACACTTAGTTTTAGGGTTAGGGTTAGGGTTAGGGTTTGGGTTGGGGTTAGGGTTAGGCTTAGGTTTAGTGTTACGGTTAGGTTTACACTTAGGGTTAGGGTTAGGGTTACTCTTCGGTTTAGGGTTAGTGTCAGGGTTAGGGTTAGGGTTAGGATTGTGATTAGGATTAGGGTTAGGGTTAGGTTTAGGCTTTTGCTTAGGGTTAGGGTTAGCGTTAGGGTTTGGTTTACACTTAGTTTTAGGGTTAGGGTTACTTTTATGGTTAGGGTTAGGGTTTGAGTTAGGGTTAGTATTAGGGTTAAGGTTAGTGTTAGGTTTAGGGTTAGAGTTAGGGTTAGGGTTCGGCTTAGGCTTAGTGTTAATGTTCATGTTATGGTTACGGTTAGAGTTAGGGTTAGGGTTACGGTTAGGTTTATTGTTAGTGTTAGGGTTAGAGTTAGGATTAGGGTTACACTTAGTGTTAGGTTTAGGGTTAGGTTTAGGGTTTGGGTTGGGGTTAGGGTTAGGCTTAGGTTTAGGGTTAGGGTTAGATTTACACTTAGGGTTAGGGTTAGGGTTAGGGTTACACTTAGGGTTAGGGTTAGGGTTAGGGTTATGCTTAGTGTTAAGTTTAAGGTTAGGGTTAGGGTTACGGTTAGGGTTAGGGTTACACTTAGGGTTAGGGTTAGGTTTAGGGTTAGGGTTAGGTTTACACTTAGGGTTAGGTTCAGGGTTAGGGTTAGGCTTAGGTTTAAGGTTAGGCTGAGGGCAAGGTTTAGGGTTAGCATTATGGTTAGGGTTAGGGTTAGGGTTAGTGTTAGGTTTAGGGTAAGGGTTATGTTAGGTCTAGAATTAGTGTTAGTGTTACAGTTAGGTTTAGTGTTAGTCTTAGGGTTATGGTTAGGATTAGGGTTACACTTAGGGTTAGGGTTAGGGTTTGGGTTAGGTTTAGGATTAGGCTTAGGTTTAGCGTTAGGGTTATGGTTACACTTAGGGTTAGGGTTAGGGTTAGGGTTACACTTAGGGTTAGGGTTATGGTTAGTGTTAAGGTTAGGGTTAGGGTTAGGGTTAGGGTTAGTTCAGGGTTACACTTAGGGTTAGCGTTAAGGTTAGGGTTAGGTTTCGGTTTAGGGTTATGGTTAGGGTTACACTTAGGGTTAGGTTCAGTGTTAGGTTTAGGGTTAGGGTTTGGGTTAGGGTTAGGGTTATGGTTAAGGTTAGGCTGAGGGTTAGGTTTAGGGTTAGCATTATGTTTAGGGTTAGGCTTAGGGTTAGGGTTACACTTAGGGTTGGGGTAAGGTTTGGTTTAGGGTTAGGGTTAAGGTTAGGGTTAGGGTTAGGGTTAGGGTTAGGGTTAGGGTTAGTGTTAGGGTTAGGGTTCAGGATAGGCTTAGTGTTAGTGTTAGGGTTTTGGTTAGGGTTAGAGATAGGTTTCGGTTTACGGTTAGCTTTAGTGTTAGTGTTAGGGTTAGGGTTAGGATTAGGGTTACACTTAGGGTTAGGGTTAGGGTTAGGGTTACACTTAGTGTTAAGGTTAGGGTTAAGGTTATGGTTAGTGTTAAGGTTAGGGTTAGGGTTAGGGTTAGGGTTAGGGTTAGGTTTAGGGTTAATGTTAGGGTTAGGGTTAGGATTAGGGTTACACTTCGGGTTAGGGTTAGGGTTAGGGTTAGGGTTTGGGTTAGGGTTAGGGTTAGGGTTAGGTTTAGGTTTAGGCTTAGGGTTAGGGTTAGGGTTAGGGTTAGGGTTAGGATTAGCGTTACACTTAGGGTTAGTGTTAGTGTTAGGGTTTGGTTTAGGGTTAGGGTTAGGTTTAGTGTTAGGGTTAGAGTTAGGTTTAGGGTTAGGGTTACGTTTAGGGTTAGTGTTAAGGTTAGGGTTAGGGTTAGGGTTACGGTTAGGGTTAGGGTTACACTTAGGGTTAGGTTTAGGTTTAGGGTTAGGTTTAGGGTTAGGGTTAGGGTTAGGGTGACACTTAGGGTTAGGTTTAGGTTTAGGTTTAGGGTTAGGGTTTGGGTTAGGGTTATGGTTAGGGTTAAGGTTAGGCTGAGGGTTAGGGTTAGGGTTAGTGTTATGGCTAGGTTTAGGGTTAGGGTTACAGTTAGGGTTACACTTAGGGTTAGGCGTAGGGTTTTGTTTAGGGCTAGGTTTAAGGTTAGGATTAAGGTTAGGGTTAGGGTTAGGGTTAGGCTTAGTGTTAGTGTTAGGGTTATAGTTAGGTTTAGAGTTGGGGTTAGGGTTATGGTTAGGTTTAGTGTTAGTGTTAGGGTTAGGCTTAGGATTAGGGTTACACTTAGGGTTAGGGTTAGGGTTCGGGTGACGCTTACTGTTAGTGTTAGGGTTATGATTAGTGTTAGAGTTAGTGTTACGGTTAGGGTTAGGGTTAGGGTTAGGGTAAGGGTTAGGGTTAGTGTTAGGTTTAGGGTTAGGGTTAGGTTAGGGTTATGGTTAGGGTTAGGGTTAGGTTTAGGGTTACACTTAGGGTTAGCGTTAGTGTTAGGGTTACACTTAGGTTTATTCTTAGTGTCAGGGTTAGGGTTAGGGTTAGGTTTGGGATTAGGATTAGGTTCAGGGTGAGGTTTAGGCATATGCTTAATGTTAGGGTTAGTGGTAGGGTTAGGGTTACACTTAGGGTTAGCGTTAGGGTTAGGTGTATATTTAGGTTTCGGGTTAGGGTTAGGGTTAGGATTTGGGTTTGGGTTAGGGTTAGGTTAGGGTTAGGGTTAGGGTTAGGGTTAGGGTTAGGGTTAGGGTTAGGGTTAGAGTTAGGGTTAGGGTTAGGGTTAGGGTTAGGGTTAGGGTTAGGGTTAGGGTTAGTGTTTGGGTTAGGGTTAGGGTTAGGGTTCGGGTTAGGCCTAGTGTTAGTGTTAGGGTTATGGCTAGGGTTAGAGTTAGGGTTAGGTTTAGGGTTAGGTTTATTGTTAGTTTTAGGGTTAGAGTTAGGATTAGGGTTACACTTAGTGTTAGGGTTAGGGTTAGGGTTAGGGTTTGGGTTGGGGTTAGGGTTAGGCTTAGGTTTAGGGTTAGGGTTAGGTTTACACTTAGGGTTAGGGTTAGGGTTAGGTTTAGGGTTAGGTTTATGGTTACACTTAGGGTTACCGTTAGGGTTTGGGTTAGGGTTAGGGTTAGGTTTTGGGTTAGGATTAAGGTTAGGTTTAGGGTTATGGTTACACTTAGGGTTACCATTAGGGTTAGGGTTTGGGTTAGGGTTATGGTTAGGGTTAGGTTTAGGGTTAGAGTTAGCGTTAGGGTTAGGGTTACACTTAGTTTTAGGTTTATGTTTAGGGTTAGTGTTAGGGTTTGGGTTAGGGTTAGGGTTAGGATTACGGTTACGGTTAGAGTTAGTGTTAGGGTTAGGGTTAGGGTTAGGATTAGGCTTAGTGCTATGCTTAGGTTTAGGGTTAGTGTTAGCATTAGGGTTAGGGTTAGAGTTAGGGTTAGGGTTAGGGTTAGGGTTACACTTCGGTTTAGGGTTAGTGTCAGTGTTAGGGTTAGGGTTAGGGTTCGGATTAGGATTAGGGTTAGGGTTAGGTTTAGGCTTTTGCTTAGGGTTAGGGTTAGCGTCAGGGTTTGGATTACACTTAGTTTTAGGGTTAGGGTTACTTTTATGGTTAGGGTTAGGGTTTGAGTTAGGGTTAGTGTTAGGGTTAAGGTTAGTGTTAGGTTTAGGGTTAGAGTTAGGGTTAGGGTTAGGGTTAGGTTAGGGTTCGTCTTAGGCTTAGTGTTACTGTTCGTGTTATGGCTAGGGTTAGAGTTAGGGTTAGGGTTACGGTTAGGTTTATTGTTAGTGTTAGGGTTAGAGTTAGGATTAGGGTTACACTTAGTGTTAGGGTTAGGGTTAGGGTTAGGGTTTGGGTTGGGGTTAGGGTTAGGCTTAGGTTTAGGGTTAGGGTTAGGTTTACATTTAGGGTTAGGGTTAGGGTTAGGGTTACACTTAGGGTTAGGGTTAGGGTTAGGGTTATGGTTAGTGTTAAGTTTAGGGTTAGGGTTAGGGTTACGGTTAGGGTTAGGGTTACACTTAGGGTTAGGGTTAGGTTTAGGGTTAGGATTAGGGTTAGGGTTAGGGTTACACTTAGGGTTAGGTTCAGGGTTAGGTTTAGGGTAGGGTTAGTGTTAGGGTTAGGGTTAGGGTTACACTTAGGGTTAGGTTCAGGATTAGGTTCAGGGTTAGGGTTTGGGTTAGGGTTAGGTTTAGGTTTAGGTTTAGGGTTAGGGTTAGGGTTAGGGTTAGGGTTA
>NW_027422428.1:82500-85000 GCF_037893015.1 Macrotis lagotis
AGGGTTAGGGTTCGGCTTAGGCTTAGTGTTAGGGTTAGGGTTAGGGTTAGGGTTAGGGTTAGGGTTAGGGTTAGGGTTAGGGTTAGGGTTTGGGTTGGGGTTAGGGTTAGGCTTAGGTTTAGGGTTAGGGTTAGGTTTACATTTAGGGTTAGGTTTAGGGTTAGGGTTACACTTAGGGTTAGGGTTAGGGTTAGGGTTAGGGTTAGTGTTAAGTTTAGGGTTAGGGTTAGGGTTACGGTTAGGGTTAGGGTTACACTTAGGGTTAGGGTTAGGTTTAGGGTTAGGATTAGGGTTAGGTTTAGGGTTAGGGTTACACTTAGGGTTAGGTTCAGGGTTAGGTTTAGGGTTAGGGTTAGGGTTAGGGTTAGGGTTAGGGTTACACTTAGGGTTAGGTTCAGGATTAGGTTTAGGGTTAGAGTTTGGGTTAGGGTTATGGTTAGGGTTAATGTTAGGCTGAGGGTTAGGGTTAGGGTTAGTGTTATGGTTAGGGTTAGGGTTCGGGTTACGGTTAGGGTTAGGTTTAGGGTTAATGTTAGGGTTAGGGTTAGGATTAGGGTTACACTTAGGGTTAGGGTTAGGGTTAGGGTTAGGGTTTGGGTTAGGGTTAGGGTTAGGTTTAGGTTTAGGGTTAGGGTTAGGGTTAGGGTTAGGGTTAGGGTTAGGGTTAGGGTTAGGGTTAGGGTTAGGGTTAGGGTTAGGGTTAGGGTTAGGGTTAGGGTTAGGGTTAGGGTTAGGGTTACATTTAGGGTTAGTGTTAAGTTTAGGGTTAGGGTTAGGGTTACGTTTAGGGTTAGGGTTACACTTAGGGTTAGGTTTAGGGTTAGGGTTAGGTTTAGGGTTTGGGTTAGGGTTAGGGTGACACTTAGGGTTAGGTTCAGGTTTAGGTTTAGGGTTAGGGTTTGGGTTAGGGTTATGGTTAGGGTTAAGGTTAGGCTGAGGGTTAGGCTTAGGGTTAGTGTTATGGCTAGGTTTAGGGTTAGGGTTATGGTTAGGGTTACACTTAGGGTTAGGCGTAGGGTTTTGTTTAGGGCTAGGTTTAAGGTTAGGATTAAGGTTAGGGTTAGGGTTAGGGTTAGGCTTAGTGTTAGTGTTAGGGTTATAGTTAGGTTTAGAGTTGGGGTTAGGGTTATGGTTAGGTTTAGTGTTAGTGTTAGGGTTAGGCTTAGGATTAGGGTTACACTTAGGGTTAGGGTTAGGGTTCGGGTTAGGCTTAGTGTTAGTGTTAGGGTTATGATTAGTGTTAGAGTTAGTGTTAGGGTTAGGGTTAGGGTAAAGGTTAGGGTTAGGGTTAGGGTTAGGATTAGGGTTAGGGTTAGGGTAAGGGTTAGGGTTAGGGTTATGTTTAGGGTTAGGGTTAGGTTTAGGGTTACACTTAGGCTTAGCGTTAGTGTTAGGGTTACACTTAGGTTTATGGTTAGTGTCAGGGTTAGGGTTAGGGTTAGGTTTGGGATTAGGATTAGGTTCAGGGTTAGGTTTAGGCATATGTTTAATGTTAGGGTTAGCGGTAGCGTTAGGGTTACACTTAGGGTTAGGGTTAGGGTTAGGTTTATGGTTAGGTTTAGGGTTAGGGTTAGGGTTAGGATTTGCGTTTGGGTTAGGGTTAGGGTTAGGGTTAGGGTTAGGGTTAGAGTTAGGGTTAGGGTTAGGGTTAGGGTTAGGGTTAGGGTTAGGTTTAGAGTTAGGGTTAGGGTTACGGTTAGGTTTATTGTTAGTGTTAGGGTTAGAGTTAGCATTAGGGTTACACTTAGTGTTAGGGTTAGGGTTAGGGTTAGGGTTTGGGTTGGGGTTAGTGTTAGGCTTAGGTTTAGGCTTAGGGTTAGGTTTACACTTATGGTTAGGGTTAGGTTTAGGGTTAGGTTTATGGTTACGCTTAGGGTTACCGTTAGGGTTAGGGTTAGGGTTAGGGTTAGGGTTTGGGTTGGGGTTAGTGTTAGGCTTAGGTTTAGGGTTAGGGTTAGGTTTACACTTATGGTTAGGGTTAGGTTTAGGGTTAGGTTTATGGTTACGCTTAGGGTTACCGTTAGGGTTAGGGTTAGGGTTAGGGTTAGGTTTTGTGTTCGGGTTAGGCTTAGTGTTAGTGTTAGGGTTATGGCTAGGGTTAGAGTTAGGGTTAGGGTTACGGTTATGTTTATTGTTAGTGTTAGGGTTAGAGTTAGGATTAGGGTTACACTTAGTTTTAGGGTTAGGGTTAGGGTTAGGGTTTGGGTTGGGGTTAGGGTTAGGCTTAGGTTTAGTGTTAGGGTTAGGTTTACACTTAGGGTTAGGGTTAGGGTTACTCTTCGGTTTAGGGTTAGTGTCAGGGTTAGGGTTAGGGTTAGGATTGTGATTAGGATTAGGGTTAGGGTTAGGTTTAGGCTTTTGCTTAGGGTTAGGGTTAGCGTTAGGGTTTGGTTTACACTTAGTTTTAGGGTTAGGGTTACTTTTATGGTTAGGGTTAGGGTTTGAGTTAGGGTTAGTATTAGGGTTAAGGTTAGTGTTAGGTTTAGGGTTAGAGTTAGGG
>NW_027422429.1:0-90597 GCF_037893015.1 Macrotis lagotis
GACACGGTCAGGCAAGGCAAGGCTAATGCACTACAACGCACGGCTAGGCAATGCACGGCAAGGGAAAGAAAGGTAACGCAAGGCAAAGCACGGTCAGTCGAGGCAAGGCTAAGGCACGACCACGCAAGGCTAGTCAATGCAAGGAAGGCAAGCAAAGAGTAAATGGAAGGCAAGGATGCAAGGCAAAGCAAGGCAACGCAAGCAAGTCTATGGCAAGGTGAAAAAGGGCTAAGGCACGACAACTCAAGGTTGGCAATGCACGGAAGGCAAGCAAAGAGTAACGGAAGGCAAGGAAGGCAAGGCAAAGCAAGGCAACGCAAGCAAGTCTATGGCAAGGTGAAAAAAGGCTAAGGCACGACAACGCACGGCTACGCAATTGCACGGCAAGGCAAGGAAAGGGTAACGCAAGGCAAGGCATGGTCAGGCGAGGGGAAGGTTTAGCACGACAACGCAAGGGTAGGCAATGCAAGGAAGGTAAGCAAAGAGTAACGGGAAGCAAGGAAAGCAAGGGAAAGCAAGGCAAGGTAAGGGTAAGAGAAGGAACGGCACGGCAAGGGGAAACAAGGCTAAGGCACGACAACGCAGGGCTTGGCAATGCACGGAAACGCAAGGAAAGGGTAACGCCAGGCAAGGCACGGTCAGGCGAGGCAAGGCTAAGGCACGACAATGCAAGGCTAGTCAATGCAAGGAAGGCAAGCAAAGAGTAACGGAAGGCAAGGAATGCAAGGCAAAGGAAGGCAACGGAAGCAAGGCTATGGCAAGGTGAACCAAGGCTAATGCACGACAACGCACGGCTAGGCAATGCACGGCCAGGCAAGGAAAGGGTAACGCATGGCAAGGCACTGTCAGGCGAGGCAAGGCTAAGGCACGACAACGGAAGGCTAGGCAATGCACGGAAGGTAAGCAAAGAGTAACGGAAGGCAAGGAAGGCAAGGGAAAGCAAGGGAAGTCAAGGGTAATGGAAAGGAAAGGCATTGTAAGGGGAAACAAGCCTAAGGCACGACAACGCAGGGCTAAGGCAATCCACGGCAAGGCAAGGAAAGGGTAACGCAAGCGAAGGCACGGTCAGGCGAGGCAAGGCTAATGTACGACAACGCAAGGCTAGGCAGTGTACGGTTAGGCAAGGAAAGTGTAACGGAAGGAAAGGAAGGCAAGCAAAGCAAGGCAACGCAAGCAAGGCTATGGCAAGGTGAAACAAGGCTAATGCACGACAACGCACGGCTAGGCAATGCACGGCCAGGGAAGGAAAGGGTGACGCAAGGCAAGGCACTGTCAGGCGAGGCAAGGTTAAGGCACGACAACGCAAGGCTAGGCAATGCTCGGAAGGTAAGCAAAGAGTAACGGAAGGCAAGGAAATCAAGGGAAAGCAAGGCAAGGTATAGGTAAGGGAAGGAACAGCACGGCAAGGGGAAACAAGGCTAAGGCACGACAACGCACGGCTAGTCAATGCACGGCAAGGCAAGGAAAGGGGAACGCAAGGCAAGGCACGGTCAGGCGAGGCAAGGCTAATGCACGACAACGCAAGGCTAGGCACTGCACGGCTAGGCAAGGAAAGAGTAACGGAAGGCAAGGCCGGTTCAGGCGACGCAAGGCTAAGGCAGGACAACGGAAGGCTACGCAGTGCATGGGAAGGCAAGGAAAGAGTAACGGAAGGAAAGGAAGGCAAGGCATAGCCAGGCAAGGCAAGCGTAAGTGAAGGAACGGCACGGCAAGGGGAAACAAGGCTAAGGCATGGCAACGCACGGCTAAGCAATGCACGGCTAGGCAATGCACGGCCAGGCAAGGAAAGGGTAACGCAGGGCAAGGCACGGTCAGGCGAGGGAAGGCTTAGGCACGACAACGCAAGGGTAGGCAATGCACGGAAGGCAAGCAAAGAGTAACGGAAGGCAAGGAATGCAAGGCAAAGGAAGGCAACGCAAGCAAGTCTAGGCAAGGTGAACCAAGGCTAATGCACGACAACGCACGGCTAGGCAATGCACGGCCAGGCAAGGAAAGGGTAACGCAAGGCAAGGCACTGTCAGGCGAGGCAAGGCTAAGGCACGACAACGGAAGGCTAGGCAATGCACGGAAGGTAAGCAAAGAGTAACGGAAGGCAAGGAAGGCAAGGAAAGCAAGGGAAGTCAAGGGTAATGGAAGGAAAGGCAAGGTAAGGGGGAAACAAGCCTAAGGCACGACAATTCAGGGCTAGGCAATGCACGGCAAGGCAAGGAAAGAGTAACGCAAGCGAAGGCACGGTCAGGCGAGGCAAGGCTAATGTACGACAACGCAAGGCTAGGCACTGTACGGTTAGGCAGGAAAGTATAACGGAAGGAAAGGAAGGCGAGGCAAAGCAAGGCAAACGCAAGCAAGGCTATGGCAAGGTGAAACAAGGCTAATGCACGACAACGCACGGCTAGGCAATGCACGGCCAGGGAAGGAAAGGGTGACGCAAGGCAAGGCACTGTCAGGCGAGGCAAGGTTAAGGGCACGACAACGCAAGGCTAGGCAATGCACGGAAGGTAAGCAAAGAGTAACGGAAGGCAAGGAAAGCAAGGGAAAGCAAGGCAAGGTATAGGTAAGGGAAGGAACAGCACGGCAAGGGGAAAAAAAGCTAAGGCACGAAAACGCACGGCTAGTCATGCACGGCAAGGCAAGGAAAGGGGAACGCAAGGCAAGGCACGGTCAGGCGAGGCAAGGCTAATGCACGACAACGCAAGGCTAGGCACTGCACGGCTAGGCAAGGAAAGAGTAACGGAAGGCAAGGCACGGTCAGGCGACGCAAGGCTAAGGCAGGACCAACGCAAGGCTACGCAGTGCATGGTAAGGCAAGGAAAGAGTAACGGAAGGAAAGGAAGGCAAGGCATAGCCAGGCAAGGCAAGGGTAAGGGAAGGAACGGCACGGCAAGGGGAAACAAGGCTAAGGCACGGCAACGCACGGCTAAGCAATGCACGGCTAGGCAATGCACGGCCAGGCAAGGAAAGGGTAACGCAGGGCAAGGCACGGTCAGGCGAGGGAAGCTTAGGCACGACAACGGCAAGGGTAGGCAATGCACGGAAGGCAAGCAAAGAGTAACTGAAGGCAAGGGAATGCAAGGCAAAGCAAGGCAACGCAAGCAAGTCTATGGCAAGGTGAAAAAAGGCTAAGGCACGACAACGCAAGGCTAGGCAATGCACGGAAGGCAAGCAAAGAGTAACAGAAGGCAAGGAAGGCAAGGCAAAAGCAAGGCAACGCAAGGCAAGTCTATGGCAAGGTGAAAAAAGGCTAAGGCACGACAATGCACGGCTAGGCAATGCACGGCCAGGCAAGGAAAGGGTAACGCAAGGCAAGGCACTGTCAGGGAGGCAAGCCTAAGGCACGACAACGGAAGGCTAGGCAATGCACGGAAGGTAAGCAAAGAGTAACGGAAGGCAAGGAAGGCAAGGGAAAGCAAGGGAAGTCAAGGGTAATGGAAGGAAAGGCAAGGTAAGGGGAAACAAGGCTAAGGCACGGCAACGCACGGATAGGCAATGCACGGCCCAGGCAAGGAAAGTGTAACGCAAGGCAAGTCACGGTGAGGCAAGGCAAGGCTAATGCACGACAACGCACGGCTAGGCAATGCACGGCAAGCCAAGGAAAGGGTAACGCAAGGCAAGGCACGGTCAGGCGAGGCAAGGCTAAGGCACGACAAACAGGCAAGGCTAGGCAATGAACGGAAGGCAAGCAAAGAGTAAACGGAAGGCAAGGAATGCAAGGCAAAGCAAGGCAACGCAAGCAAGTCTATGGCAAGGTGAAAAAAGTCTAAGGCACGACAACGCAAGGCTAGGCAATGCACGGAAGGCAAGCAAAGAGTAACGGAAGGCAAGGAAGGCAAGGCAAAGCAAGGCAACGCAAGCAAGGCTATGGCAAGGTGAAACAAGGTTAATGCACGACAACGCACGGCTAGGCAATGCACGGCCAGGCAAGGAAAGGGTAACGCAAGGCAGGCCACTGTCAGGTCAGGCAAGGCTAATGTACGACAACGCAAGGCTAGGCAGTGTACGTTTAGGCAAGGAAAGTGTAACGGAAGGAAGGAAGGCGAGGCAAAGCAAGGCAACGCAAGCAAGGCTATGGCAAGGTGAAACAAGGCTAATGCACGACAACGGACGCTAGGCAATGCACGGGCCAGGGAAGGAAAGGGTGACGCAAGGCAAGGCACTGTCAGGCGAGGCAAGGCTAAGGCACGACAAACGCAAGGCTAGGCAATGCACGGAAGGTAAGCAAAGAGTACGGAAGGCAAGAAAGCAAGGGAAAGCAAGGCAAGGTATAGGTAAGGGAAGGAACAGCACGGCAAGGGGAATCAAGGCTAAGGCACGACAACGCACGGCTAGTCAATGCACGGCAAGGCAAGGAAAGGGTAACGCAAGGCAAGGCTCTGTCAGGCGAGGCAAAGCTAAGGCACGACAATGCAAGGCTAGGCAATGCATTGAACGTAAGCAAAGAGTCACGGAAGGGAAGGAAAGCAAGGGAAAGCAAGGCAAGGTAAGGGTAAGAGAAGGAACTGCACGCAAGGGGAAACAAGGCTAAGGCACGACAACGCAGGGCTAGCAATGCACGGAAAGGCAAGAAAGGGTAACGCCAGGGAAGGAACGGTCATGCAAGGCAAGGCTAATGCACGACAACGCACGGCTAGGAAATGCACGGCAAGGGAATGAAAGGGTAACTCCAGGCAAGACACGGTCAGGCAAGGCAAGGCTAATGCACTACAACGCACGGCTAGGCAATGCACGGGTAAGGGAAAGAAAGGGTAACGCAAGGCAAAGCACGGTCAGTCGAGGCAAGGCTAAGGCACGACCACGCAAGGCTAGGCAATGCACGGAAGGCAAGCAAAGAGTAACGGAAGGCAAGGAAGGCAAGGGAAAGCAAGGGAAGGGCAAGGGTAATGGAGGGAACGGCACGGTAAGGGGAAACAAGGCTAAGGCACGACAACGCAGGGCTAGGCAATGCACGGCAAGGCAAGGGAAAGGGTAACGCAAGGCAAGGCACGGTCAGGCGAGGCAAGGTTAATGCACGGACAACGCAAGGGTAGGCAGTGTACGGCTAGGCAAGGAAAGAGTAACGGAAGGAAAGGAAGGCAAAGGCAAAGCAAGGCAAGGCAAGTGTAACAAAAGGCAAGGCACGGCAAGGGGAAACAAGGCTAAGGCCCGGCAAACGCACGGCTAGGCAATGCACGGCAAGGCAAGGAAAGGGTAACGCAAGGCAAGGCACGGTCAGGCGAGGCAAGGTTAAGGAACGACAACGCAAGGCTAGGCAATGCACGGAAGGCAAGCAAAGAGTAACGGATGGCAAGGAAGGCAAGGGCAAGCAAGGGAAGGCAAGGGTAACGGAAGGAACGGCACGGTAAGGGGAAACAATGCTAAGCCACGAAAACGCAGGGCTAGGCAATGCACGGCAAGGCAATGAAGGGGTAACCGCAAGGCAAAGCACGGTCAGGCGAGGCAAGGCTAATGCACGACAACGCACGGCTATGCAATGCACGGAAAGCCAAGGAAAGGGTAACGCAAGGCAAGGCACGGTCAGGCGAGGCAAGGCTAAGGCACGACAACGCAAGGCTAGTTAATGCAAGGAAGGCAAGCAAAGAGTAATGGCAGGCAAGGAATGCAAGGCAAAGCAAGGCAACGCAAGCAAGTCTATGGCAAGGTGAAAAAAAGGCTAAGGCACGACAACGCAAGGTTGGCAATGCACGGAAGGCAAGCAAAGAGTAACGGAAGGCAAGGAAGGCAAGGCAAAGCAAGGCAACCCAAGCAAGTCTATGGCAAGGTGAAAAAAGGCTAAGGCACGACAACGCACGGCTACGCAATGCACGGCAAGGCAAGGAAAGGGTAACGCAAGGCAAGGCACGGTAAGGCGAGGGAAGGCTTAGGCACGACAACGCAAAGGGTAGGCAATGCACGGAAGGTAAGCAAAGAGTAACGGAAGGCAAGGAAAGCAAGGGAAAGCAAGGCAAGGTAAGGGTAAGAGAAGGAACGGCACGGCAAGGGGAAACAAGGCTAAGGCACGACAACGCAGGGCTTGGCAATGCACGGAAACGCAAGGAAAGGGTAACGCCAGGCAAGGCACGGTCAGGCGAGGCAAGGCTAAGGCACGACAACGCAAGGCTAGTCAATGCAAGGAAGGCAAGCAAAGAGTAACGGAAGGCAAGGAATACAAGGCAAAGGAAGGCATCGCAAGCAAGGCTATGGCAAGGTGAACCAAGGCTAATGCACGACAACGCACGGCTAGGCAATGCACGGCCAGGGAAGGAAAGGGTGACGCAAGGCAAGGGCACTGTCAGGCGAGGCAAGGTTAAGGCACGACAACGCAAGGCTAGGCAATGCTCGGAAGGTAAGCAAAGAGTAACGGAAGGCAAGGAAAGCAAGGGAAAGCAAGGCAAGGTATAGGTAAGGGAAGGAACAGCACGGCAAGGGGAAACAAGGCTAAGGCACGACAACGCACGGCTAGTCAATGCACGGCAAGGCAAGGAAAGGGGAACGCAAGGCAAGGCACGGTCAGGCGAGGCAAGGCTAATGCACGACAACACGCAAGGCTAGGCACTGCACGGCTAGGCAAGGAAAGAGTAACGGAAGGCAAGGCACGGTCAGGCGACGCAAGGCTAAGGCAGGACAACGGAAGGCTACGCAGTGCATGGTAAGGCAAGGAAAGAGTAACGGAAGGAAAGGAAGGCAAGGCATAGCCAGGCAAGGCAAGGGTAAGTGAAGGAACGGCACGGCAAGGGGAAACAAGGCTAAGGCACGGCAACGCACGGCTAAGCAATGCACGGCTAGGCAATGCACGGCCAGGCAAGGAAAGGGTAACGCAGGGGCAAGGCACGGTCAGGCGAGGGAAGGCTTAGGCACGACAACGCAAGGGTAGGCAATGCACGGAAGGCAAGCAAAGAGTAACGGAAGGCAAGGAAGGCAAGGGAAAGCAAGGGAAGTCAAGGGTAACGGAAGGAACGGCACGGTAAGAGGAAACAAGGCTAAGGCACGGCAACGCACGGCTAGGCAATGCACGGCCAGGCAAGGGAAAGGGTAACGCAAGGCAAGTCACGGTGAGGCAAAGCAAGGCTAATGCACGACAACGCACGGCTAGGCAATGCACGGCAAGGCAAGGAAAGGGTAACGCAAGGCATGGCACGGTCAGGCGAGGCAAGGCTAAGGCACGACAACGCAAGGCTAGGCAATGCACGGAAGGCAAGCAAAGAGTAACGGAAGGCAAGGAATGCAAGGCAAAGCAAGGCAACGCAAGCAAGGTCTATGGCAAGGTGAAAAAAAGGCTAAGGCACGACAACGCACGGCTTGGCAATGCACGGCCAGGCAAGGAAAGGGTAACGCAAGGCAAGGCACTGTCAGGCGAGGCAAGGCTAAGGCACGACAACGGAAGGCTAGGCAATGCACGGAAGGTAAGCAAAGAGTAACGGAAGGCAAGGAAGGCAAGGGAAAGCAAGGGAAGTCAAGGGTAATGGAAGGAAAGGCAAGGTAAGGGGAAACAAGCCTAAGGCACGACAACGCAGGGCTAGGCAATCCACGGCAAGGCAAGGAAAGGGTAACGCAAGCGAAGGCACGGTCAGGCGAGGCAAGGCTAATGTACGACAACGCAAGGCTAGGGAGTGTACGGTTAGGCAAGGAAAGTGTAACGGAAGGAAAGGAAGGCGAGGCAAAGCAAGGCCAACGCAAGCAAGGCTATGGCAAAGTGAAACAAGGCTAATGCACGACAACGCACGGCTAGGCAATGCACGGCCAGGGAAGGAAAGGGTGACGCAAGGCAAGGCACTGTCCAGGCGAGGCAAGGTTAAGGCACGACAACGCAAGGCTAGGCAATGCACGCAAGGTAAGCAAAGAGTAACGGAAGGCAAGGAAAGCAAGGGAAAGCAAGGCAAGGTATAGGTAAGGGAAGGAACAGCACGGCAAGGGGAAACAAGGCTAAGGCACGACAACGCACGGCTAGTCAATGCACGGAAAGGCAAGGAAAGGGTAACGCAAGGCAAGGCACGGTCAGGCGAGGCAAGGGCTAAGGCAGGACAACGCAAGGCTACGCAGTGCATGGTAAGGCAAGGAAAGAGTAACGGAAGGAAAGGAAGGCAAGGCATAGCTAGTCAAGGCAAGGGTAATGGAAGGAACGGCACGGTAAGAGGGAACAAGGCTAAGGCACGGGCAACGCACGGCTAAGCAATGCACGGCTAGGCAATGCACGGCCAGGCAAGGAAAGGGTAACGCAGGGCAAGGCACGGTCAGGAGAGGCAAGGCTTAGGCACGACAACGCAAGGGTAGGCAATGCACGGAAGGCAAGCAAAGAGTGACGGAAGGCAAGGAAGGCAAGGGAAAGCAAGGGAAGTCAAGGGTAACGGAAGGAACGGCACGGTAAGAGGAAACAAGGCTAAGGCACGGCAACGCACGGCTAGGCAATGCACGGCCAGGCAAGGAAAGGGTAACGCAAGGCAAGTCACGGTGAGGCAAAGCAAGGCTAATGCACGACAACGCACGGCTAGGCAATGCACGGCAAGCCAAGGAAAGGGTAACGCAAGGCAAGGCACGGTCAGGCGAGGCAAGGCTAAGGCACGACAACGCAAGGCTAGGCAATGCACGGAAGGCAAGCAAAGAGTAACGGAAGGCAAGGAATGCAAGGCAAAGCAAGGCAACGCAAGCAAGTCTATGGCAAGGTGAAAAAAGGCTAAGGCACGACAACGCAAGGCTAGGCAATGCACGGAAGGCAAGCAAAGAGTAACGGAAGGCAAGGAAGGCAAGGCAAAGCAAGGCAACGCAAGCAAGTCTATGGCAAGGTGAAAAAAGGCTAAGGCACGACAACGCACGGCTAGGCAATGCACGGCCAGGCAAGGAAAGGGTAACGCAAGGCAAGGCACTGTCAGGCGAGGCAAGGCTAAGGCACGACAACGGAAGGCTAGGCAATGCACGGAAGGTAAGCAAAGAGTAACGGAAGGCAAGGAAGGCAAGGTAAAGCAAGGGAAGTCAAGGGTAATGGAAGGAAAGGCAAGGTAAGGGGAAACAAGGCTAAGGCACGGCAACGCACGGATAGGCAATGCACGGCCAGGCAAGGAAAGGGTAACGCAAGGCAAGTCACGGTGAGGCAAAGCAAGGCTAATGCACGACAACGCACGGCTAGGCAATGCACGGCAAGGCAAGCAAAGAGTAACGGAAGGCAAGGAATGCAAGGCAAAGCAAGGCAACGCAAGCAAGTCTATGACAAGTTGAAAAAAGTCTAAGGCACGACAACGCAAGGCTAGGCAATGCACGGAAGGCAAGCAAAGAGTAACGGAAGGCAAGGAAGGCAAGGCAAAGCAAGGCAACGCAAGCAAGGCTATGGCAAGGTGAAACAAGGTTAATGCACGACAACGCACGGCTAGGCAATGCACGGCCAGGCAAGGAAAGGGTAACGCAAGGCAAGGCACTGTCAGGCCAGGCAAGGCTAATGTACGACAACGCAAGGCTAGGCAGTGTACGTTTAGGCAAGGAAAGTGTAACGGAAGGAAAGGAAGGCGAGGCAAAGCAAGGCAACGCAAGCAAGGCTATGGCAAGGTGAAACAAGGCTAATGCACGACAACGGACGGCTAGGCAATGCACGGCCAGGGAAGGAAAGGGTGACGCAAGGCAAGGCACTGTCAGGCGAGGCAAGGCTAAGGCACGACAACGCAAGGCTAGGCAATGCACGGAAGGTAAGCAAAGAGTAACGGAAGGCAAGGAAAGCAAGGGAAAGCAAGGCAAGGTATAGGTAAGGGAAGGAACAGCACGGCAAGGGGAATCAAGGCTAAGGCACGACAACGCACGGCTAGTCAATGCACGGCAAGGCAAGGAAAGGGTAACGCAAGGCAAGGCTCTGTCAGGCGAGGCAAAGCTAAGGCACGACAATGCAAGGCTAGGCAATGCATTGAACGTAAGCAAAGAGTCACGGAAGGGAAGGAAAGCAAGGGAAAGCAAGGCAAGGTAAGGGTAAGAGAAGGAACTGCACGGCAAGGGGAAACAAGGCTAAGGCACGACAACGCAGGGCTAGGCAATGCACGGAAAGGCAAGGAAAGGGTAACGCCAGGGAAGGAACGGTCAGGCAAGGCAAGGCTAATGCACGACAACGCACGGCTAGGAAATGCACGGCAAGGGAATGAAAGGGTAACTCCAAGCAAGACACGGTCAGGCAAGGCAAGGCTAATGCACGACAACGCACGGCTAGGCAATGCACGGCAAGGGAAAGAAAGGGTAACGCAAGGCAAGGCACGGTCAGGCGAGGCAAGGCTAAGGCACGACAACGCAAGGCTAGGCAATGCACGGAAGGCAAGCAAAGAGTAACGGAATGCAAGGAGGCAAGGGAAAGCGAGGGAAGGCAAGGGTAACGGAAGGAAGACACGGCAAGGGGAAACAAGGCTAAGGCACGACAACGCAGGACTAGGCAATGCACGGCAACGCAAGGAAAGGGTAACGCAAGGCAAGGCACGGTCAGGCGAGGCAAGGTTAATGCACGACAACGCAAGGGTAGGCAGTGTACGGCTAGGCAAGGAAAGAGTAACGGAAGGAAAGGAAGGCAAGGCAAAGCAAGGCAAGGCAAGTGTAACAAAAGGCAAGGCACGGCAAGGGGAAACAAGGCTAAGGCACGGCAACGCACGGCTAGGCAATGCACGGCAAGGCAAGGAAAGGGTAACGCAAGGCAAGGCACGGTCAGGGGAGGCAAGGTTAAGGAACGACAACGCAAGGCTAGGCAATGCACGGAAGGCAAGCAAAGAGTAACGGAAGGCAAGGAAGGCAAGGGCAAGCAAGGGAAGGCAAGGGTAACGGAAGGAACGGCACGGTAAGGGGAAACAATGCTAAGCCACGAAAACGCAGGGCTAGGCAATGCACGGCAAGGCAATGAAGGGGTAACGCAAGGCAAAGCACGGTCAGGCGAGGCAAGGCTAATGCACGACAACGCACGGCTATGCAATGCACGGAAAGCCAAGGAAAGGGTAACGCAAGGCAAGGCACGGTCAGGCGAGGCAAGGCTAAGGCACGACAACGCAAGGCTAGTCAATGCAAGGAAGGCAAGGAAGGCAAGGCAAAGCAAGGCAACGCAAGCAAGTCTATGGCAAGGTGAAAAAAGGCTAAGGCACGACAACGCAAGGTTGGCAATGCACGGAAGGCAAGCAAAGAGTAACGGAAGGCAAGGAAGGCAAGGCAAAGCAAGGCAACGCAAGCAAGTCTATGGCAAGGTGAAAAAAGGCTAAGGCACGACAACGCACGGCTACGCAATGCACGGCAAGGCAAGGAAAGGGTAACGCAAGGCAAGGCACGGTCAGGCGAGGCAAGGCTAAGGCAGGACAACGCAAGGCTACGCAGTGCATGGTAAGGCAAGGAAAGAGTAACGGAAGGAAAGGAAGGCAAGGCATAGCTAGTCAAGGCAAGGGTAATGGAAGGAACGGCACGGTAAGAGGGAACAAGGCTAAGGCACGGCAACGCACGGCTAAGCAATGCACGGCTAGGCAATGCACGGCCAGGCAAGGAAAGGGTAACGCAGGGCAAGGCACGGTCAGGCGAGGCAAGGCTTAGGCACGACAACGCAAGGGTAGGCAATGCACGGAAGGCAAGCAAAGAGTAACGGAAGGCAAGGAAGGCAAGGGAAAGCAAGGGAAGTCAAGGGTAACGGAAGGAACGGCACGGTAAGAGGAAACAAGGCTAAGGCACGGCAACGCACGGCTAGGCAATGCACGGCCAGGCAAGGAAAGGGTAACGCAAGGCAAGTCACGGTGAGGCAAAGCAAGGCTAATGCACGACAACGCACGGCTAGGCAATGCACGGCAAGCCAAGGAAAGGGTAACGCAAGGCAAGGCACGGTCAGGCGAGGCAAGGCTAAGGCACGACAACGCAAGGCTAGGCAATGCACGGAAGGCAAGCAAAGAGTAACGGAAGGCAAGGAATGCAAGGCAAAGCAAGGCAACGCAAGCAAGTCTATGGCAAGGTGAAAAAAGGCTAAGGCACGACAACGCAAGGCTAGGCAATGAACGGAAGGCAAGCAAAGAGTAACGGAAGGCAAGGAAGGCAAGGCAAAGCAAGGCAACGCAAGCAAGTCTATGGCAAGGTGAAAAAAGGCTAAGGCACGACAACGCACGGCTAGGCAATGCACGGCCAGGCAAGGAAAGGGTAACGCAAGGCAAGGCACTGTCAGGCGAGGCAAGGCTAAGGCACGACAACGGAAGGCTAGGCAATGCACGGAAGGTAAGCAAAGAGTAACGGAAGGCAAGGAAGGCAAGGTAAAGCAAGGGAAGTCAAGGGTAATGGAAGGAAAGGCAAGGTAAGGGGAAACAAGGCTAAGGCACGGCAACGCACGGATAGGCAATGCACGGCCAGGCAAGGAAAGGGTAACGCAAGGCAAGTCACGGTGAGGCAAAGCAAGGCTAATGCACGACAACGCACGGCTAGGCAATGCACGGCAAGGCAAGCAAAGAGTAACGGAAGGCAAGGAATGCAAGGCAAAGCAAGGCAACGCAAGCAAGTCTATGGCAAGTTGAAAAAAGTCTAAGGCACGACAACGCAAGGCTAGGCAATGCACGGAAGGCAAGGAAAGAGTAACGGAAGGCAAGGAATACAAGGCAAAGCAAGGCAACGCAAGCAAGTCTATGGCAAGGTGAAACAAGGTTAATGCACGACAACGCACGGCTAGGCAATGCACGGCAAGGCAAGGAAAGGGTAACGCAAGGCAAGGCACTGTCAGGCCAGGCAAGGCTAATGTACGACAACGCAAGGCTAGGCAGTGTACGTTTAGGCAAGGAAAGTGTAACGGAAGGAAAGGAAGGCGAGGCAAAGCAAGGCAACGCAAGCAAGGCTATGGCAAGGTGAAACAAGGCTAATGCACGACAACGGACGGCTAGGCAATGCACGGCCAGGGAAGGAAAGGGTGACGCAAGGCAAGGCACTGTCAGGCGAGGCAAGGCTAAGGCACGACAACGCAAGGCTAGGCAATGCACGGAAGGTAAGCAAAGAGTAACGGAAGGCAAGGAAAGCAAGGGAAAGCAAGGCAAGGTATAGGTAAGGGAAGGAACAGCACGGCAAGGGGAATCAAGGCTAAGGCACGACAACGCACGGCTAGTCAATGCACGGCAAGGCAAGGAAAGGGTAACGCAAGGCAAGGCTCTGTCAGGCGAGGCAAAGCTAAGGCACGACAATGCAAGGCTAGGCAATGCATTGAACGTAAGCAAAGAGTCACGGAAGGGAAGGAAAGCAAGGGAAAGCAAGGCAAGGTAAGGGTAAGAGAAGGAACTGCACGGCAAGGGGAAACAAGGCTAAGGCACGACAACGCAGGGCTAGGCAATTCACGGAAAGGCAAGGAAAGGGTAACGCCAGGGAAGGAACGGTCAGGCAAGGCAAGGCTAATGCACGACAACGCACGGCTAGGAAATGCACGGCAAGGGAATGAAAGGGTAACTCCAAGCAAGACACGGTCAGGCAAGGCAAGGCTAATGCACTACAACGCACGGCTAGGCAATGCACGGCAAGGGAAAGAAAGGGTAACGCAAAGCAAAGCACGGTCAGTCGAGGCATGGCTAAGGCACGACCACGCAAGGCTAGGCAATGCACGGAAGGCAAGCAAAGAGTAACGGAATGCAAGGAAGGCAAGGGAAAGCAAGGGAAGGCAAGGGTAATGGAAGGAACGGCACGGTAAGGGGAAACAAGGCTAAGGCACGACAACGCAGGGCTAGGCAATGCACGGCAACGCAAGGAAAGGGTAACGCAAGGCAAGGCACGGTCAGGCGAGGCAAGGTTAATGCACGACAACGCAAGGGTAGGCAGTGTACGGCTAGGCAAGAAAGAGTAACGGAAGGAAAGGAAGGCAAGGCAAAGCAAGGCAAGGCAAGTGTAACAAAAGGCAAGGCACGGCAAGGGGAAACAAGGCTAAGGCACGGCAACGCACGGCTAGGCAATGCACGGCAAGGCAAGGAAAGGGTAACGCAAGGCAAGGCACGGTCAGGGGAGGCAAGGTTAAGGAACGACAACGCAAGGCTAGGCAATGCACGGAAGGCAAGCAAAGAGTAACGGAAGGCAAGGAAGGCAAGGGCAAGCAAGGGAAGGCAAGGGTAACGGAAGGAACGGCACGGTAAGGGGAAACAATGCTAAGGCCCGAAAACGCAGGGCTAGGCAATGCACGGCAAGGCAATGAAGGGGTAACGCAAGGCAAAGCACGGTCAGGCGAGGCAAGGCTAATGCACGACAACGCACGGCTATGCAATGCACGGAAAGCCAAGGAAAGGGTAACGCAAGGCAAGGCACGGTCAGGCGAGGCAAGGCTAAGGCACGACAACGCAAGGCTAGTCAATGCAAGGAAGTCAAGCAAAGAGTAACGGAAGGCAAGGAATGCAAGGCAAAGGAAGGCAACGCAAGCAAGTCTATGGCAAGGTGAAAAAAGGCTAAGGCACGACAACGCAAGGTTGGCAATGCACGGAAGGCAAGCAAAGAGTAACGGAAGGCAAGGAAGGCAAGGCAAAGCAAGGCAACGCAAGCAAGTCTATGGCAAGGTGAAAAAAGGCTAAGGCACGACAACGCACGGCTACGCAATGCACGGCAAGGCAAGGAAAGGGTAACGCAAGGCAAGGCACGGTCAGGCGAGGCAAGGCTAAGGCAGGACAACGCAAGGCTACGCAGTGCATGGTAAGGCAAGGAAAGAGTAACGGAAGGAAAGGAAGGCAAGGCATAGCTAGTCAAGGCAAGGGTAATGGAAGGAACGGCACGGTAAGAGGGAACAAGGCTAAGGCACGGCAACGCACGGCTAAGCAATGCACGGCTAGGCAATGCACGGCCAGGCAAGGAAAGGGTAACGCAGGGCAAGGCACGGTCAGGCGAGGCAAGGCTTAGGCACGACAACGCAAGGGTAGGCAATGCACGGAAGGCAAGCAAAGAGTAACGGAAGGCAAGGAAGGCAAGGGAAAGCAAGGGAAGTCAAGGGTAACGGAAGGAACGGCACGGTAAGAGGAAACAAGGCTAAGGCACGGCAACGCACGGCTAGGCAATGCACGGCCAGGCAAGGAAAGGGTAACGCAAGGCAAGTCACGGTGAGGCAAAGCAAGGCTAATGCACGACAACGCACGGCTAGGCAATGCACGGCAAGCCAAGGAAAGGGTAACGCAAGGCAAGGCACGGTCAGGCGAGGCAAGGCTAAGGCACGACAACGCAAGGCTAGGCAATGCACGGAAGGCAAGCAAAGAGTAACGGAAGGCAAGGAATGCAAGGCAAAGCAAGGCAACGCAAGCAAGTCTATGGCAAGGTGAAAAAAGGCTAAGGCACGACAACGCAAGGCTAGGCAATGAACGGAAGGCAAGCAAAGAGTAACGGAAGGCAAGGAAGGCAAGGCAAAGCAAGGCAACGCAAGCAAGTCTATGGCAAGGTGAAAAAAGGCTAAGGCACGACAACGCACGGCTAGGCAATGCACGGCCAGGCAAGGAAAGGGTAACGCAAGGCAAGGCACTGTCAGGCGAGGCAAGGCTAAGGCACGACAACGGAAGGCTAGGCAATGCACGGAAGGTAAGCAAAGAGTAACGGAAGGCAAGGAAGGCAAGGTAAAGCAAGGGAAGTCAAGGGTAATGGAAGGAAAGGCAAGGTAAGGGGAAACAAGGCTAAGGCACGGCAACGCACGGATAGGCAATGCACGGCCAGGCAAGGAAAGGGTAACGCAAGGCAAGTCACGGTGAGGCAAAGCAAGGCTAATGCACGACAACGCACGGCTAGGCAATGCACGGCAAGGCAAGCAAAGAGTAACGGAAGGCAAGGAATGCAAGGCAAAGCAAGGCAACGCAAGCAAGTCTATGGCAAGTTGAAAAAAGTCTAAGGCACGACAACGCAAGGCTAGGCAATGCACGGAAGGCAAGCAAAGAGTAACGGAAGGCAAGGAAGGCAAGGCAAAGCAAGGCAACGCAAGCAAGGCTATGGCAAGGTGAAACAAGGTTAATGCACGACAGCGCACGGCTAGGCAATGCACGGCCAGGCAAGGAAAGGGTAACGCAAGGCAAGGCACTGTCAGGCCAGGCAAGGCTAATGTACGACAACGCAAGGCTAGGCAGTGTACGTTTAGGCAAGGAAAGTGTAACGGAAGGAAAGGAAGGCGAGGCAAAGCAAGGCAACGCAAGCAAGGCTATGGCAAGGTGAAACAAGGCTAATGCACGACAACGGACGGCTAGGCAATGCACGGCCAGGGAAGGAAAGGGTGACGCAAGGCAAGGCACTGTCAGGCGAGGCAAGGCTAAGGCACGACAACGCAAGGCTAGGCAATGCACGGAAGGTAAGCAAAGAGTAACGGAAGGCAAGGAAAGCAAGGGAAAGCAAGGCAAGGTATAGGTAAGGGAAGGAACAGCACGGCAAGGGGAATCAAGGCTAAGGCACGACAACGCACGGCTAGTCAATGCACGGCAAGGCAAGGAAAGGGTAACGCAAGGCAAGGCTCTGTCAGGCGAGGCAAAGCTAAGGCACGACAATGCAAGGCTAGGCAATGCATTGAACGTAAGCAAAGAGTCACGGAAGGTAAGGAAAGCAAGGGAAAGCAAGGCAAGTTAAGGGTAAGAGAAGGAACTGCACGGCAAGGGGAAACAAGGCTAAGGCACGACAACGCAGGGCTAGGCAATGCACGGAAAGGCAAGGAAAGGGTAACGCCAGGGAAGGAACGGTCAGGCAAGGCAAGGCTAATGCACGACAACGCACGGCTAGGAAATGCACGGCAAGGGAATGAAAGGGTAACTCCAAGCAAGACACGGTCAGGCAAGGCAAGGCTAATGCACTACAACGCACGGCTAGGCAATGCACGGCAAGGGAAAGAAAGGGTAACGCAAGGCAAAGCACGGTCAGTCGAGGCATGGCTAAGGCACGACCACGCAAGGCTAGGCAATGCACGGAAGGCAAGCAAAGAGTAACGGAATGCAAGGAAGGCAAGGGAAAGCAAGGGAAGGCAAGGGTAATGGAAGGAACGGCACGGTAAGGGGAAACAAGGCTAAGGCACGACAACGCAGGGCTAGGCAATGCACGGCAACGCAAGGAAAGGGTAACGCAAGGCAAGGCACGGTCAGGCGAGGCAAGGTTAATGCACGACAACGCAAGGGTAGGCAGTGTACGGCTAGGCAAGGAAAGAGTAACGGAAGGAAAGGAAGGCAAGGCAAAGCAAGGCAAGGCAAGTGTAACAAAAGGCAAGGCACGGCAAGGGGAAACAAGGCTAAGGCACGGCAACGCACGGCTAGGCAATGCACGGCAAGGCAAGGAAAGGGGAACGCAAGGCAAGGCACGGTCAGGCGAGGCAAGGCTAATGCACGACAACGCAAGGCTAGGCACTGCACGGCAAGGCAAGGAAAGAGTAACGGAAGGCAAGGCACGGTCAGGCGACGCAAGGCTAAGGCAGGACAACGCAAGGCTATGCAGTGCATGGTAAGGCAAGGAAAGAGTAACGGAAGGAAAGGAAGGCAAGGCATAGCCAGGCAAGGCAAGGGTAAGGGAAGGAACGGCACGGCAAGGGGAAACAAGGCTAAGGCACGGCAACGCACGGCTAAGCAATGCACGGCTAGGCAATGCACGGCCAGGCAAGGAAAGGGTAACGCAGGGCAAGGCACGGTCAGGCGAGGGAAGGCTTAGGCACGACAACGCAAGGGTAGGCAATGCACGGAAGGCAAGCAAAGAGTAACGGAAGGCAAGGAAGGCAAGGGAAAGCAAGGGAAGTCAAGGGTAACGGAAGGAACGGCACGGTAAGAGGAAACAAGGCTAAGGCACGGCAACGCACGGCTAGGCAATGCACGGCCAGGCAAGGAAAGGGTAACGCAAGGCAAGGCACTGTCAGGCGAGGCAAGGCTAAGGCACGACAACGGAAGGCTAGGCAATGCACGGAAGGTAAGCAAAGAGTAACGGAAGGCAAGGAAGGCAAGGGAAAGCAAGGGAAGTCAAGGGTAATGGAAGGAAAGGCAAGGTAAGGGGAAACAAGCCTAAGGCACGACAACGCAGGGCTAGGCAATCCACGGCAAGGCAAGGAAAGGGTAACGCAAGCGAAGGCACGGTCAGGCGAGGCAAGGCTAATGTACGACAACGCAAGGCTAGGGAGTGTACGGTTAGGCAAGGAAAGTGTAACGGAAGGAAAGAAAGGCGAGGCAAAGCAAGCCAACGCAAGCAAGGCTATGGCAAGGTGAAACAAGGCTAATGCACGACAACGCACGGCTAGGCAATGCACGGCCAGGGAAGGAAAGGGTGACGCAAGGCAAGGCACTGTCAGGCGAGGCAAGGCTAAGGCACGACAACGCAAGGCTAGGCAATGCACGGAAGGTAAGCAAAGAGTAACGGAAGGCAAGGAAAGCAAGGGAAAGCAAGGCAAGGTATAGGTAAGGGAAGGAATAGCACGGCAAGGGGAATCAAGGCTAAGGCACGACAACGCACGGCTAGTCAATGCACGGCAAGGCAAGGAAAGGGTAACGCAAGGCAAGGCTCTGTCAGGCGAGGCAAGGCTAAGGCACGACAATGCAAGGCTAGGCAATGCATTGAACGTAAGCAAAGAGTCACGGAAGGGAAGGAAAGCAAGGGAAAGCAAGGCAAGGTAAGGGTAAGAGAAGGAACTGCACGGCAAGGGGAAACAAGTCTAAGGCACGACAACGCAGGGCTAGGCAATGCACGGAAAGGCAAGGAAAGGGTAACGCCAGGGAAGGAACGGTCAGGCAAGGCAAGGCTAATGCACGACAACGCACGGCTAGGAAATGCACGGCAAGGGAATGAAAGTGTAACTCCAGGCAAGACACGGTCAGGCAAGGCAAGGCTAATGCACGACAACGCACGGCTAGGCAATGCACGGCAAGGGAAAGAAAGGGTAACGCAAGGCAAGGCACGGTCAGTCGAGGCAAGGCTAAGGCACGACAACGCAAGGCTAGGCAATGCACGGAAGGCAAGCAAAGAGTAACGGAAGGCAAGGAAGGCAAGGGAAAGCAAGGGAAGGCAAGGGTAATGGAAGGAACGGCACGGTAAGGGGAAACAAGGCTAAGGCACGACAACGCAGGGCTAGGCAATGCACGGCAAGGCAAGGAAAGGGTAACGCAAGGCAAGGCACGGTCAGGCGAGGCAAGGTTAATGCACGACAACGCAAGGGTAGGCAGTGTACGGCTAGGCAAGGAAAGAGTAACGGAAGGAAAGGAAGGCAAGGCAAAGCAAGGCAAGGCAAGTGTAACAAAAGGCAAGGCACGGCAAGGGGAAACAAGGCTAAGGCACGGCAACGCACGGCAAGTCAATGCACGGCAAGGCAAGGAAAGGGTAACGCAAGGCAAGGCACGGTCAGGCGAGGCAAGGTTAAGGAACGACAACGCAAGGCTAGGCAATGCACGGAAGGCAAGCATAGAGTAACGGAAGGCAAGGAAGGCAAGGGCAAGCAAGGGAAGGCAAGGGTAACGGAAGGAACGGCACGGTAAGGGGAAACAATGCTAAGCCACGAAAACGCAGGGCTAGGCAATGCACGGCAAGGCAATGCAGGGGTAACGCAAGGCAAAGCACGGTCAGGCGAGGCAAGGCTAATGCACGAAAACGCACGGCTATGCAATGCACGGAAAGGCAAGGAAAGGGTAACGCAAGGCAAGGCACGGTCAGGCGAGGCAAGGCTAAGGCACGACAATGCAAGGCTAGTCAATGCAAGGAAGGCAAGCAAAGAGTAATGGAAGGCAAGGAATGCAAGGCAAAGCAAGGCAACGCAAGCAAGTCTATGGCAAGGTGAAAAAAGGCTAAGGCACGACAACGCAAGGTTGGCAATGCACGGAAGGCAAGCAAAGAGTAACGGAAGGCAAGGAAGGCAAGGCAAAGCAAGGCAACGCAAGCAATTCTATGGCAAGGTGAAAAAAGGCTAAGGCACGACAACGCACGGCTACGCAATGCACGGCAAGGCAAGGAAAGGGTAACGCAAGGCAAGGCACGGTCAGGCGAGGGAAGGCTTAGGCACGACAACGCAAGGGTAGGCAATGCACGGAAGGTAAGCAAAGAGTAACGGAAGGCAAGGAAAGCAAGGGAAAGCAAGGCAAGGTAAGGGTAAGAGAAGGAACGGCACGGCAAGGGGAAACAAGGCTAAGGCACGACAACGCAGGGCTTGGCAATGCACGGAAACGCAAGGAAAGGGTAACGCCAGGCAAGGCACGGTCAGGCGAGGCAAGGCTAAGGCACGACAACGCAAGGCTAGTCAATGCAAGGAAGGCAAGCAAAGAGTAACGGAAGGCAAGGAATGCAAGGCAAAGGAAGTCAACTTAAGCAAGGCTATGGCAAGGTGAACCAAGGCTAATGCACGACAACGCACGGCTAGGCAATGCACGGCCAGGCAAGGAAAGGGTAACGCAAGGCAAGGCACTGTCAGGCGAGGCAAGGCTAAGGCACGACAACGGAAGGCTAGGCAATGCACGGAAGGTAAGCAAAGAGTAACGGAATGCAAGGAAGGCAAGGGAAAGCAAGGGAAGTCAAGGGTAATGGAAGGAAAGGCAAGGTAAGGGGAAACAAGCCTAAGGCACCACAACGCAGGGCTAGGCAATCCACGGCAAGGCAAGGAAAGGGTAACGCAAGCGAAGGCACGGTCAGGCGAGGCAAGGCAAATGTACGACAACGCAAGGCTAGGCAGTGTACGGTTAGGCAAGGAAAGTGTAACGGAAGGAAAGGAAGGCGAGGCAAAGCAAGGCAATGCAAGCAAGGCTATGGCAAGGTGAAACAAGGCTAATGCACGACAACGCACGGCTAGTCAATGCACGGCCAGGCAAGGAAAGGGTAACGCAAGGCAAGGCACTGTCAGGCGAGGCAAGGCTAAGGCACGACAACGCAAGGCTAGGCAATGCACGGAAGGTAAGCAAAGAGTAACGGAAGGCAAGGAAAGCAAGGGAAAGCAAGGCAAGGTATAGGTAAGGGAAGGAACAGCACGGCAAGGGGAAACAAGGCTAAGGCACGACAACGCACGGCTAGTCAATGCACGGCAAGGCAAGGAAAGGGGAACGCAAGGCAAGGCACGGTCAGGCGAGGCAAGGCTAATGCACGACAACGCAAGGCTAGGCACTGCACGGCTAGGCAAGGAAAGAGTAACGGAAGGCAAGGCACGGTCAGGCGACCCAAGGCTAAGGCAGGACAACGCAAGGCTATGCAGTGCATGGTAAGGCAAGGAAAGAGTAACGGAAGGAAAGGAAGGCAAGGCATAGCCAGGCAAGGCAAGGGTAAGTGAAGGAACGGCACGGCAAGGGGAAACAAGGCTAAGGCACGGCAACGCACGGCTAAGCAATGCACGGCTAGGCAATGCACGGCCAGGCAAGGAAAGGGTAACGCAGGGCAAGGCACGGTCAGGCGAGGGAAGGCTTAGGCACGACAACGCAAGGGTAGGCAATGCACGGAAGGCAAGCAAAGAGTAACGGAAGGCAAGGAAGTCAAGGGAAATCAAGGGAAGTCAAGGGTAACGGAAGGAACGGCACGGTAAGAGGAAACAAGGCTAAGGCACGGCAACGCACGGCTAGGCAATGAACGGCCAGGCAAGGAAAGGGTAACGCAAGGCAAGTCACGGTGAGGCAAAGCAAGGCTAATGCACGACAACGCACGGCTAGGCAATGCACGGCAAGCCAAGGAAAGGGTAACGCAAGGCAAGGCACGGTCAGGCGAGGCAAGGCTAAGGCACGACAACGCAAGGCTAGGCAATGCACGGAAGGCAAGCAAAGAGTAACGGAAGGCAAGGAATGCAAGGCAAAGCAAGGCAACGCAAGCAAGTCTATGGCAAGGTGAAAAAAGGCTAAGGCACGACAACGCAAGGCTAGGCAATGCACGGAAGGCAAGCAAAGAGTAACGGAAGGCAAGGAAGACAAGGCAAAGCAAGGCTACGCAAGCAAGTCTATGGCAAGGTGAAAAAAGGCTAAGGCACGACAACGCACGGCTAGGCAATGCACGGCCAAGCAAAGGAAAGGGTAACGCAAGGCAAGGCACTGTCAGGCGGGCAAGGCTAAGGCACGACAACGGAAGGCTAGGCAATGCACGGAAGGTAAGCAAAGAGTAACGGAAGGCAAGGAAGGCAAGGGAAAGCAAGGGAAGTCAAGGGTAATGGAAGGAAAGGCAAGGTAAGGGGAAACAAGCCTAAGGCACGACAACGCAGGGCTAGGCAATCCACGGCAAGGCAAGGAAAGGGTAACGCAAGCGAAGGCACGGTCAGGCGAGGCAAGGCTAATGTACGACAACGCAAGGCTAGGGAGTGTACGGTTAGGCAAGGAAAGTGTAACGGAAGGAAAGGAAGGCGAGGCAAAGCAAGCCAACGCAAGCAAGGCTATGGCAAGGTGAAACAAGGCTAATGCACGACAACGCACGGCTAGGCAATGCACGGCCAGGGAAGGAAAGGGTGACGCAAGGCAAGGCACTGTCAGGTGAGGCAAGGTTAAGGCACGACAGCGCAAGGCTAGGCAATGCACGCAAGGTAAGCAAAGAGTAACGGAAGGCAAGGAAAGCAAGGGAAAGCAAGGCAAGGTATAGGTAAGGGAAGGAACAGCACGGCAAGGGGAAACAAGGTTAAGGCACGACAACGCACGGCTAGTCAATGCACGGCAAGGCAAGGAAAGGGTAACGCAAGGCAAGGCACGGTCAGGCGAGGCAAGGCTAATGCACGACAACGCAAGGCTAGGCACTGCACGGCTAGGCAAGGAAAGAGTAACGGAAGGCAAGGCACGGTCAGGCGAGGCAAGGCTAAGGCAGGACAACGCAAGGCTACGCAGTGCATGGTAAGGCAAGGAAAGAGTAACGGAAGGAAAGGAAGGCAAGGGAAAGCAAGGGAAGTCAAGGGTAACGGAAGGAACGGCACGGTAAGAGGAAACAAGGCTAAGGCACGGCAACGCACGGCTAGGCAATGCACGGCCAGGCAAGGAAAGGGTAACGCAAGGCAAGTCACGGTGAGGCAAAGCAAGGCTAATGCACGACAACGCACGGCTAGGCAATGCACGGCAAGCCAAGGAAAGGGTAACGCAAGGCAAGGCACGGTCAGGCGAGGCAAGGCTAAGGCACGACAACGCAAGGCTAGGCAATGCACGGAAGGCAAGCAAAGAGTAACGGAAGGCAAGGAATGCAAGGCAAAGCAAGGCAACGCAAGCAAGTCTATGGCAAGGTGAAAAAAGGCTAAGGCACGACAACGCAAGGCTAGGCAATGCACGGAAGGCAAGCAAAGAGTAACGGAAGTCAAGGAAGGCAAGGCAAAGCAAGGCAACGCAAGCAAGTCTATGGCAAGGTGAAAAAAGGCTAAGGCACGACAACGCACGGCTAGGCAATGCACGGCCAGGCAAGGAAAGGGTAACGCAAGGCAAGGCACTGTCAGGCGAGGCAAGGCTAAGGCAGGACAACGGAAGGCTAGGCAATGCACGGAAGGTAAGCAAAGAGTAACGGAAGGCAAGGAAGGCAAGGGAAAGCAAGGGAAGTCAAGGGTAATGGAAGGAAAGGCAAGGTAAGGGGAAACAAGGCTAAGGCACGGCAACGCACGGATAGGCAATGCACGGCCAGGCAAGGAAAGGGTAACGCAAGGCAAGTCACGGTGAGGTAAAGCAAGGCTAATGCACGACAACGCACGGCTAGGCAATGCACGGCAAGGCAAGGAAAGGGTAACGCAAGGCAAGGCACGGTCAGGCGAGGCAAGGCTAAGGCACGACAACGCAAGGCTAGGCAATGCACGGAAGGCAAGCAAAGAGTAACGGAAGGCAAGGAAGGCAAGGCAAAGCAAGGCAACGCAAGCAAGGCTATGGCAACGTGAAACAAGGTTAATGCACGACAACGCACGGCTAGGCAATGCACGGCCAGGCAAGGAAAGGGTAACGCAAGGCAAGGCACTGTCAGGCCAGGCAAGGCTAATGTACGACAACGCAAGGCTAGGAAGTGTACGTTTAGGCAAGGAAAGTGTAACGGAAGGAAAGGAAGGCGAGGCAAAGCAAGGCAACGCAAGCAAGGCTATGGCAAGGTGAAACAAGGCTAATGCACGACAACGCACGGCTAGGCAATGCACGGCCAGGGAAGGAAAGGGTGACGCAAGGCAAGGCACTGTCAGGCGAGGCAAGGCTAAGGCACGACAACGCAAGGCTAGGCAATGCACGGAAGGTAAGCAAAGAGTAACGGAAGGCAAGGAAAGCAAGGGAAAGCAAGGCAAGGTATAGGTAAGGGAAGGAACAGCACGGCAAGGGGAATCAAGGCTAAGGCACGACAACGCACGGCTAGTCAATGCACGGCAAGGCAAGGAAAGGGTAACGCAAGGCAAGACTCTGTCAGGCGAGGCAAGGCTAAAGCACGACAATGCAAGGCTAGGCAATGCATTGAACGTAAGCAAAGAGTCACGGAAGGGAAGGAAAGCAAGGGAAAGCAAGGCAAGGTAAGGGTAAGAGAAGGAACTGCACGGCAAGGGGAAACAAGGCTAAGGCACGACAACGCAGGGCTAGGCAATGCACGGAAAGGCAAGGAAAGGGTAACGCCAGGGAAGGAACGGTCAGGCAAGGCAAGGCTAATGCACGACAACGCACGGCTAGGAAATGCACGGCAAGGGAATGAAAGGGTAACTCCAGGCAAGACACGGTCAGGCAAGGCAAGGCTAATGCACGACAACGCACGGCTAGGCAATGCACGGCAAGGCAAGGAAAGGGTAACGCAAGGCAAGGCACGGTCAGGCGAGGCAAGGTTAATGCACGACAACGCAAGGGTAGGCAGTGTACGGCTAGGCAAGGAAAGAGTAACGGAAGGAAAGGAAGGCAAGGCAAAGCAAGGCAAGGCAAGTGTAACAAAAGGCAAGGCACGGCAAGGGGAAACAAGGCTAAGGCACGGCAACGCACGGCTAGGCAATGCACGGCAAGGCAAGGAAAGGGTAACGCAAGGCAAGGCACGGTCAGGCGAGGCAAGGTTAAGGAACGACAACGCAAGGCTAGGCAATGCACGGAAGGCAAGCAAAGAGTAACGGAAGGCAAGGAAGGCAAGGGCAAGCAAGGGAAGGCAAGGGTAACGGAAGGAACGGCACGGTAAGGGGAAACAATGCTAAGCCACGAAAACGCAGGGCTAGGCAATGCACGGCAAGGCAATGAAGGGGTAACGCAAGGCAAAGCACGGTCAGGCGAGGCAAGGCTAATGCACGACAACGCACGGCTATGCAATGCACGGAAAGGCAAGGAAAGGGTAACGCAAGGCAAGCCACGGTCAGGCGAGGCAAGGCTAAGGCACGACAATGCAAGTCTAGTCAATGCAAGGAAGGCAAGCAAAGAGTAATGGAAGGCAAGGAATGCAAGGCAAAGCAAGGCAACGCAAGCAAGTCTATGGCAAGGTGAAAAAAGGCTAAGGCACGACAACGCAAGGTTGGCAATGCACGGAAGGCAAGCAAAGAGTAACGGAAGGCAAGGAAGGCAAGGCAAAGCAAGGCAACGCAAGCAAGTCTATGGCAAGGTGAAAAAAGGCTAAGGCACGACAACGCACGGCTACGCAATGCACGGCAAGGCAAGGAAAGGGTAACGCAAGGCAAGGCACGGTCAGGCGAGGGAAGGCTTAGGCACGACAACGCAAGGGTAGGCAATGCACGGAAGGTAAGCAAAGAGTAACGGAAGGCAAGGAAAGCAAGGGAAAGCAAGGCAAGGTAAGGGTAAGAGAAGGAACGGCACGGCAAGGGGAAACAACGCTAAGGCACGACAACGCAGGGCTTGGCAATGCACGGAAACGCAAGGAAAGGGTAACGCCAGGCAAGGCACGGTCAGGCGAGGCAAGGCTAAGGCACGACAACGCAAGGCTAGTCAATGCAAGGAAGGCAAGCAAAGAGTAACGGAAGGCAAGGAATGCAAGGCAAAGGAAGTCAACTTAAGCAAGGCTATGGCAAGGTGAACCAAGGCTAATGCACGACAACGCACGGCTAGGAAATGCACGGCCAGGCAAGGAAAGGGTAACGCAAGGCAAGGCACTGTCAGGCGAGGCAAGGCTAAGGCACGACAACGGAAGGCTAGGCAATGCACGGAAGGTACGCAAAGAGTAAAGGAATGCAAGGAAGGCAAGGGAATGCAAGGGAAGTCAAGGGTAATGGAAGGAAAGGCAAGGTAAGGGGAAACAAGCCTAAGGCACGACAACGCAGGGCTAGGCAATCCAGGGCAAGGCAAGGAAAGGGTAACGCCAGCGAAGGCACGGTCAGGCGAGGCAAGGCTAATGTACGACAACGCAAGGCTAGGCAGTGTACGGTTAGGCAAGGAAAGTGTAACGGAAGGAAAGGAAGGCGAGGCAAAGCAAGGCAACGCAAGCAAGGCTATGGCAAGGTGAAACAAGGCTAATGCACGACAACGCACGGCTAGGCAATGCACGGCCAGGGAAGGAAAGGGTGACGCAAGGCAAGGCACTGTCAGGCGAGGCAAGGTTAAGGCACGACAACGCAAGGCTAGGCAATGCACGGAAGGTAAGCAAAGAGTAACGGAAGGCAAGGAAAGCAAGGGAAAGCAAGGCAAGGTATAGGTAAGGGAAGGAACAGCACGGCAAGGGGAAACAAGTCTAAGGCACGACAACGCACGGCTAGACAATGCACGGCAAGCCAAGGAAAGGGGAAGGCAAGGAAAGGCACGGTCAGGCAAGGCAAGGCTAAGGCACGACAACGCAAGGCTAAGCAATGCACGGCAAGGCAAGGAAAGAGTAACGGAAGGCAAGGCACGGTCAGGCGACGCAAGGCTAAGGCAGCACAACGCAAGGCTACGCAGTGCATGGTAAGGCAAGGAAAGAGTAACGGAAGGAAAGGAAGGCAAGGCATAGCCAGGCAAGGCAAGGGTAAGTGAAGGAACGGCACGGCAAGGGGAAACAAGGCTAAGGCACGGCAACGCACGGCTAAGCAATGCACGGCTAGGCAATGCACGGCCAGGCAAAGAAAGGGTAACGCAGGGCAAGGCACGGTCAGGCGAGGGAAGGCTTAGGCACGACAACGCAAGGGTAGGCAATGCACGGAAGGCAAGCAAAGAGTAACGGAAGGCAAGGAAGGCAAGGGAAAGCCAGTGAAGTCAAGGGTAACGGAAGGAACGGCACGGTAAGAGGAAACAAGGCTAAGGCACGGCAACGCACGGCTAGGCAATGCACGGCCAGGCAAGGAAAGGGTAACGCAAGGCAAGTCACGGTGAGGCAAAGCAAGGCTAATGCACCACAACGCACGGCTAGGCAATGCACGGAAGGCAAGCAAAGAGTAACGGAAGGCAAGGAATGCAAGGCAAAGCAAGGCAACGCAAGCAAGTCTATGGCAAGGTGAAAAAAGGCTAAGGCACGACAACGTAAGGCTAGGCAATGCACGGAAGGCAAGCAAAGAGTAACGGAAGGCAAGGAAGGCAAGGCAAAGCAAGGCAACGCAAGCAAGGCTATGGCAAGGTGAAAAAAGGCTAAGGCAAGACAACGCAAGGCTAGGCAATGCACGGAAGGCAAGCAAAGAATAACGGAATGGAAGGAAGGCAAGGCAAAGCAAGGCAAAGCAAGCAAGGCTATGGCAAGGTGAAAAAAGGCTAAGGCACGACAACGCACGGCTAGGCAATGCACGGCCAGGCAAGGAAAGGGTAACGCAAGGCAAGGCACTGTCAGGCGAGGCAAGGCTAAGGCACGACAACGGAAGGCTAGGCAATGCACGGAAGGTAAGCAAAGAATAACGGAAGGCAAGGAAGGCAAGGGAAAGCAAGGGAAGTCAAGGGTAATGGAAGGAAAGGCAAGGTAAGGGGAAACAAGCCTAAGGCACGACAACGCAGGGCTAGGCAATCCACGGCAAGGCAAGGAAAGGGTAACGCAAGCGAAGGCACGGTCAGGCGAGGCAAGGCTAATGTACGACAACGCAAGGCTAGGGAGTGTAAGGTTAGGCAAGGAAAGTGTAACGGAAGGAAAGGAAGGCGAGGCAAAGCAAGGCAACGCAAGCAAGGCTATGGCAAGGTGAAAGAAGGCTAATGCACGACAACGCACGGCTAGGCAATGCACGGCCAGGGAAGGAAAGGGTGACGCAAGGCAAGGCACTGTCAGGCGAGGCAAGGTTAAGGCACGACAACGCAAGGCTAGGCAATGCACGCAAGATAAGCAAAGAGTAACGGAAGGCAAGGAAAGCAAGGGAAAGCAAGGCAAGGTATAGGTAAGGGAAGGAACAGCACGGCAAGGGGAAACAAGGTTAAGGCACGACAACGCACGGCTAGTCAATGCACGGCAAGGCAAGGAAAGGGTAACGCAAGGCAAGGCACGGTCAGGCGAGGCAAGGCTAATGCACGACAACGCAAGGCTAGGCACTGCACGGCTAGGCAAGGAAAGAGTAACGGAAGGCAAGGCACGGTCAGGCGAGGCAAGGCTAAGGCAGGACAACGCAAGGCTACGCAGTGCATGGTAAGGCAAGGAAAGAGTAACGGAAGGAAAGGAAGGCAAGGCATAGCCAGTCAAGGCAAGGGTAATGGAAGGAACGGCACGGTAAGAGGAAACAAGGCTAAGGCACGGCAACGCACGGCTAGGCAATGCAAGGCCATGCAAGGTAAGGGTAACGCAAGGCAAGTCACGGTGAGGCAAAGCAAGGCTAAAGCACGACAACGCACGGCTAGGCAATGCACGACAAGGCAAGGAAAGGGTAACGCAAGGCAAGGAACGGTCAGGCGAGGCAAGGCTAAGGCACGACAACGCAAGGCTAGGCAATGCACGGAAGGCAAGCAAAGAGTGACGGAAGGCAAGGAAGGCAAGGGAAAGCAAGGCAAGGCAAGGGTAACGGAAGGAACGGCTCGGCAAGGGTAAACAAGGCTAAGGCACGGCAACGCACGGCTATGCAATGCACGGCCAGGCAAGGAAAGGGTAACGCAAGGCAAGGCTCTGTCAGGCGAGGCAAGGCTAAGGCACGACAACGCAAGGCTAGGCAATGCACGGAAGGTAAGCAAAGTGTAACGGAAGGCAAGGAAGGCAAGGGAAAGCAAGAGAAGGCAAGGGTAATGGAAGGAACGGCACGGTAAGGGGAAACAAGCCTAAGGCACGACAACGCACGGCTAGGCAATGCACGGCAAGACAAGGAAAGGGTAAGGCAAGGCAAGGCACGGTCAGACGAGGCAAGGCTAATGCACGACAATGCAAGGCTAGGCAATGCATGGAAGGCAAGCAAAGAGTAACGGAAGGCAAGGAATGCAAGGCAAAGCAAGGCAACGCAAGCAAGTCTATGGCAAGGTGAAAAAAGGCTAAGGCACGACAACGCAAGGCTAGGCAATGCACGGAAGGTAAGCAAAGAATAACGGAAGGCAAGGAAGGCAAGGGAAAGCAAGGGAAGTCAAGGGTAATGGAAGGAAAGGCAAGGTAAGGGGAAACAAGCCTAAGGCACGACAACGCAGGGCTAGGCAATCCACGGCAAGGCAAGGAAAGGGTAACGCAAGCGAAGGCACGGTCAGGCGAGGCAAGGCTAATGTACGACAACGCAAGGCTAGGGAGTGTAAGGTTAGGCAAGGAAAGTGTAACGGAAGGAAAGGAAGGCGAGGCAAAGCAAGGCAACGCAAGCAAGGCTATGGCAAGGTGAAAGAAGGCTAATGCACGACAACGCACGGCTAGGCAATGCACGGCCAGGGAAGGAAAGGGTGACGCAAGGCAAGGCACTGTCAGGCGAGGCAAGGTTAAGGCACGACAACGCAAGGCTAGGCAATGCACGCAAGGTAAGCAAAGAGTAACGGAAGGCAAGGAAAGCAAGGGAAAGCAAGGCAAGGTATAAGTAAGGGAAGGAACAGCACGGCAAGGGGAAACAAGGTTAAGGCACGACAACGCACGGCTAGTCAATGCACGGCAAGGCAAGGAAAGGGTAACGCAAGGCAAGGCACGGTCAGGCGAGGCAAGGCTAATGCACGACAACGCAAGGCTAGGCACTGCACGGCTAGGCAAGGAAAGAGTAACGGAAGGCAAGGCACGGTCAGGCGAGGCAAGGCTAAGGCAGGACAACGCAAGGCTACGCAGTGCATGGTAAGGCAAGGAAAGAGTAACGGAAGGAAAGGAAGGCAAGGCATAGCCAGTCAAGGCAAGGGTAATGGAAGGAACGGCACGGTAAGAGGAAACAAGGCTAAGGCACGGCAACGCACGGCTAGGCAATGCAAGGCCATGCAAGGTAAGGGTAACGCAAGGCAAGTCACGGTGAGGCAAAGCAAGGCTAAAGCACGACAACGCACGGCTAGGCAATGCACGACAAGGCAAGGAAAGGGTAACGCAAGGCAAGGCACGGTCAGGCGAGGCAAGGCTAAGGCACGACAACGCAAGGCTAGGCAATGCACGGAAGGCAAGCAAAGAGTGACGGAAGGCAAGGAAGGCAAGGGAAAGCAAGGCAAGGCAAGGGTAACGGAAGGAACGGCTCGGCAAGGGTAAACAAGGCTAAGGCACGGCAACGCACGGCTATGCAATGCACGGCCAGGCAAGGAAAGGGTAACGCAAGGCAAGGCTCTGTCAGGCGAGGCAAGGCTAAGGCACGACAACGCAAGGCTAGGCAATGCACGGAAGGTAAGCAAAGAGTAACGGAAGGCAAGGAAGGCAAGGGAAAGCAAGAGAAGTCAAGGGTAATGGAAGGAACGGCACGGTAAGGGGAAACAAGCCTAAGGCACGACAACGCACGGCTAGGCAATGCACGGCAAGACAAGGAAAGGGTAAGGCAAGGCAAGGCACGGTCAGACGAGGCAAGGCTAATGCACGACAATGCAAGGCTAGGCAATGCATGGAAGGCAAGCAAAGCGTAACGGAAGGCAAGGAATGCAAGGGAAAGCAAGGCAACGCAAGCAAGTCTATGGCAAGGTGAAAAAAGGCTAAGGCACGACAACGCAAGGCTAGGCAATGCACGGAAGGCAAGCAAAGAGTAACGGAAGGCAAGGAAGGCAAGGCAAAGCAAGGCAACGCAAGCAAGGCTATGGCAAGGTGAAACAAGTTTAATGCACGACAACGCACGGCTAGCAATGCACGGCCAGTCAAGGAAAGCGTAACGCAAGGAAAGGCACTGTCAGGCGGGGCAAGGCTAAGGCACGACAACGCAAGGCTAGGCAATGCACGGAAGGTAAGCAAAGAGTTACGGAAGGCAAGGAAGGCAAGGGAAACCAAGGGAAGGCAAGGGTAATGGAAGGAAAGGCAAGGTAAGGGGAAACAAGCCTAAGGCACGACAACGCAGGGCTAGGCAATCCACGGCAAGGCAAGGAAAGGGTAACGCAAGGGAAGGCACGGTCAGGCGAGGCAAGGCTAATGTACGACAACGCAAGGCTAAGCAGTGTACGGTTAGGCAAGGAAAGTGTAACGGAAGGAAAGGAAGGCGAGGCAAAGCAAGGCAACGCAAGCAAGGCTATGGCAAGGTGAAACCTGGCTAATGCACGACAACGCACGGCTAGGCAATGCACGGCCAGGGAAGGAAAGGGTGACGCAAGGCAAGGCACTGTCAGGCGAGGCAAGGCTAAGGCACGACAACGCAAGGCTAGGCAATGCACGGAAGGTAAGCAAAGAGTAACGGAAGGCAAGGAAAGCAAGGGAAAGCAAGGCAAAGTATGGGTAAGGGAAGGAACAGCACGGCAAGGGGAAACAAGCCTAAGGCACGACAACGCACGGCTAGTCAATGCACGGCAAGGCAAGGAAACGGTAACGCAAGGCAAGGCACGGTCAGGCAAGGCAAGGCTAATGAACGACAACGCACGGCTAGGCAGTGCACGGAAAGGCAAGGAAAGGGTAACGCCAGGGAAGGAACGGTCAGGCAAGGCAAGGCTAATGCACGACAACGCACGGCTAGGCAATGCACGGCAAGGGAATGAAAGGGTAACTCCAGGCAAGACACGGTCAGGCAAGGCAAGGCTAATGCACGACAACGCACGGCTAGGCAATGCACGGCAAGGGAAAGAAAGGGTAACGCAAGGCAAGGCACGGTCAGTCGACGCAAGGCTAAGGCACGACAACGCAAGGCTAGGCAATGCACGGAAGGTAAGCAAAGAGTAACGGAAGGCAAGGAAAGCAAGGGAAAGCAAGGCAAGGTAAGGGTAAGAGAAGGAAATGCACGGCAAGGGGAAACAACGCTAAGGCACGACAACGCAGGGCTAGGCAATGCACGGAAAAGCAAGGAAAGGGTAACGCCAGGCAAGGCACGGTCAGGCAAGGCAAGGCTAATGAACGACAACGCAAGGCTAGGCAGTGCACGGAAAGGCAAGGAAAGAGTAACGGAAGGAAAGGAAGGCCAGGCAAAGCCATGCAAGGCAAGTTTAACAAAACGCACGGCACGGCAAGGGGAAACCAGGATAAGGCACGGCAACGCACGGCTAGGCAATGCTCGGAAGTCAAGCAAAGAATAACGGAAGTCAAGGAATGCAAGGCAAAGCAAGGCAACGCATGCAAATCTATGGCAAGGTGAAAAAAGGCTAAGGCACGACAACGCACGGCTACGCAATGCACGGCAAGGCAAGGAAAGGGTAACGCAAGGCAAGGCACGGTCAGGCGAGGGTAGGCTTAGCCACGACAACGCAAGGCTAGGCAATGCACGGAAGGCAAGCAAAGAGTAACGGAAGGCAAGGAAGGCAAGGGCAAGCAAGGGAAGGCAAGGGGAACGGAAGGAAAGGCACGGTAAGGGGAAACAATGCTAAGGCACGAAAACGCAGGGCTAGGCAATGCATGGCAAGGCAAGGAAGGGGTAACGCAAGGCAAGGCACTGTCAGGCGAGGCAAGGCTAAGGCACGACAACTCAAGGCTAGGCAATGCTCGGAAGACATGCAAAGAGTAACGGAAGGCAAGGAAGGCAAGGCAAAGCAAGGCAACGCAAGCAAGGCTATGGCAAGGTGAAACAAGGCTAAGGCACGAGAACGGACGGATAGGCAATGCACGGCAAGGCAAGGAAAGGGGAATGCAAGGCAAGGCACGGTCATGCAAGGCAAGAATAACGCATGACAACACAAGGTTGGGCAATGCACGGCAAGGCAAGCAAACAGTAAAGCAAGGCAAGGAAGGCAAGGGAAACCAAGGCAAAGCAAGGGTAACAGAAGGCACGGCACCGCAAGGGGAAACAAGAGTACGGAACGACAACGCACAGCTAGGGAATGCACGGCAAGGCAAGGAAAGGGTAACGCAAGGCAAGGCACGGTGAGGCAAGGCAAGGCTAATGCACAACAACGCACGGCTAGGCAATGCACGGCAAGGCAAGGAAAGGGTAACGCAAGGGAAGTCACGGTCAGGCCAGGCAAGGCTAAGGCACGACAACGCAAGGCTAGGCAATGCACGGAAGGTAAGCAAAGAGTAATGGAAGGCAAGGAAAGCAAGGGAAATCAAGGCAAGTTAAGGGTAATGGAAGGAACGGCACGGCAAGGGGAAACAAGGCTAGCGCACGGCAACGCACGGCTAGGCAATGCACGGCCAGGCAAGGAAAGGGTAATGCAAGTGAAGACTCTGTCTGGCGAGGCAAGGTTAAGGCACGACAACGCAAGGATCGGCAATGCACGGAAGGTAAGCAAAGAGTAACGGAAGGCAAGGAAGGCAAGGGAAATCAAGGCAAGTTAAGGGTAAGGGAAGTAACGGCACGGCAAGGGGAAACAAGGCTAGGGCACGACAACGCAAGCTAGGCAATGCACGGCAAGGCAAGGAAAGGGTAACGCATGGCAAGGCACGATCAGGCGAGGCAAGGCTAATGCACGACAACGCAAGGCTAGGCAGTGCACAGCTAGGCAAGGAAAGTGTAACGGAAGGAAAGGAAGGCAAGGCAAAGCAAGGCAAAGCAAGTGTAACAAAAGGCACGGCACGGCAAGGGGAAACAAGGCTAAGGCTCGACAACGCAAGCTAGGCAATGCACGGCAAGGCAAGGAAAGGGTAACGAAAGGCAAGGCACGGTCAGTCGAGGCAAGGCTCATGCACGACAACGCAAGGCTTGGCAGTGCACGCCTAGGCAAGGAAAGAGTAACGGAAGGCAAGGAATGCAAGGGAAAGCAAGGCAAGGCAAGAGTAACGGAAGGAACGGCGCGGCAAGGGGAAACAAGGCTAAGGCACGACAACGCAGGGCTAGGCAATGCACGGCAAGGCAAGGAAAGGGTAACGCAAGGGAAGGCACGGTCAGGAAAGGCAAGGATAATGCACGACAACGGAAGGCTAGGCAATGCACGGCAAGGCAAGGAAAGAGTAACGGAAGGTAAGGAATGCAAGGGAAAGGAAGGCAACGGAAGAGTACCGGAAGGAACGGCACGGCAAGGGGAAACAAGGCTAAGGCACGACAACGCAAGGCTAGGCAAAGCACGGCAAGGCAAGGAAAGGGTAACGCAAGGCAAGGCACGGTGAGGGAAGGCAAGGCTAATGCACGACAACGCACGGCTAGGCAATGCACGGCAAGGGAAGGAGAGGGTAACGCAAGGCAAGGCACGGTCAGGCGAGGCAAGGCTAAGGCACGACATCGCAAGGCTAGGCAATGCACGGAAGGTAAGCAAAGAGTAACGGAAGGCAAGGAAGGCAAGGGAAAGCAAGGCAAGTTAAGGGTAAGGGAAGGAACGGCACGGCAAGGGGAAACAGGGCTAAGGCACGACAACGCAAGCTAGGCAATGCACGGCAACGCAAGGAAAGGGTAACGCAAGGCAAGGTACGGTCAGGCAAGGCAAGGCTAATGGACGACAACGGAAGGCTAGGCAATACACGGCAAGGCAAGGAAAGAGTAACGGAAGGCAAGGAATGCAAGGGAAAGCAAGGCAAGGCAAGAGTAACGGAAGGAACGGCACGGCAAGGGGAAGCAATGCTAAGGCACGACAACGCAAGGCTAGGCAATGCACGGCTAGGCAAGGAAAGGGTAACGCAAGGCAAGGCACGGTGAGGCAAGGCAAGGCTAAGGCACGAAAACGCAAGGCTAGGCATTGCACGGAAGGCAAGAAAAGAGTAACGGAAGGCAAGAAAGGCAAGGGAAAGCAAGGCAAGGCAAGGGTAAGGGAAGGAACGGCACGGCAAGGGGAAACAAGGCTAAGGCACGACAACGCAAGCTAGGCAATGCACGGCAAGGCAAGGAAAGGGTAACGCAAGGCAAGGCACGGTGAGGCAAGGCAAGGCTAATGCACAACAACGCACGTCTAGGCAATGCACGGCAAGGCAAGGAAAGGGTAACGCAAGGGAAGTCACCGTCAGGCGAGGCAAGGCTAAGGCACGACAACGCAAGGCTAGGCAATGTAGGGAAGGCAAGCAAAGAGTAACGGAAGGCAAGGAAGGCAAGGGAAAGCAAGGCAAGGCAAGGGTAATGGAAGGAACGGCACGGCAAGGGGAAACAAGGCTAAGGCACGGCAACGCACGGCTAGGGAATGCACGGCCAGGCAATGAAAGGGTAACGCAAGGCAAGAGTCTGTCAGGCGAGCCAAGGTTAAGGCACGACAACGCAAGGCTAGGCAATGCACGGAAGGTAAGCAAAGAGTAACGGAAGGCAAGGAAGGCAAGGGAAAGCAAGGCAAGTTAAGGGTAAGGGAAGGGACGGCACGGCAAGGGGAAACAAGGCTAAGGCACGACAACGCAAGCTAGGCAATGCACGGCAAGGCAAGGAAAGGGTAACGCAAGGCAAGGCACGGTGAGGCAAGGCAAGGCTAATGCACGACAACGGACGGCTAGGCAATGCACGGCAAGGCAAGGAAAGGGTAACGCAAGGCAAGGCACTGTCATGCGAGGCAAGGCTAATGCACGACAACGCAAGGCTATGCAATGCACGGAAGGTAAGCAAAGAGTAACGGAAGGCAAGGAAGGCAAGGGAAAGCAAGGCAAGTTAAGGGTAAGGGAAGGACCGGCACGGCAAGGGGAAACAAGGCTAAGGCACGACAACGCAAGCTAGGCAATGCACGGCAACGAAGGGAAAGGGTAACGCAACGCAAGGTACGGTCAGGCAAGGCAAGGCTAAGGCACGACAACGGAAGGCTAGGCAATACACGGCAAGGCAAGGAAAGAGTAACGGAAGGCAAGAAAGGCACGGGAAAGCAAGGCAAGGCAAGAGTAACGGAAGGAACGGCACGGCAAGGGGAAACAAGGGTAAGGCACGACAACGCAAGCTGGGCAATGCACGGCAAGGCAAGGAAAGCGTAACGCAAGTCAAGGCACGGTGAGGCAAGGCAAGGCTAATGCACAACAACGCAAGGCTAGGCAATGCACGGAAGGTAAGCAAAGAGTAATGGAAGGCAAGGAAAGCAAGGGAAAGCAAAGCAAGGTAAGGGTAAGGGAAGGAACGGCACGGCAAGGAGAAACAAGGCTAAGGCTCGACAACGCAAGGCTAGGCAATGCACGGCAAGGCAAGGAAAGGGTAACGCAAGGCAAGGCACGGTCAGGAAATGCAAGGCTAATGCACGACAACGGAAGGCTAGGCAATGCACGGCAAGGCAAGGAAAGAGTAACGGAAGGAACGGCACGGCAAGGGGAAACAAGGCTAAGGCACGACAACGCAAGGCTAGGCAAAGCACGGCAAAGGAAGGAAAGGGTAACGCAAGGCAAGGCACGGTCAGGCGAGGCAAGGCTAAGGCACGACAACGCAAGTCTAGGCAATGCACGGAAGGTAAGCAAAGAGTAACGGAAGGCAAGGAAGGCAAGGGAAAGCAAGGCAAGTTAAGAGTAAGGTAAGGAACGGCACGGCAAGGGGAAACAATGCTAAGGCACGACAACGCAAGCTAGGCAATGCACGGCAAGGCAAGGAAAGGGTAACGCAAGGCAAGGCACGGTCAGGTAAGGCAAGGCTAATGCACAACAACGCACGTCTAGGCAATGCACGGCAAGGCAAGGAAAGGGTAACGCAAGGGAAGTCACCGTCAGGCGAGGCAAGGCTAAGGCACGACAACGCAAGGCTAGGCAATGCAGGGAAGGCAAGCAAAGAGTAACGGAAGGCAAGGAAGGCAAGGGAAAGCAAGGCAAGGCAAGGGTAACGGAAGGAACGGCACGGCAAGGGGAAACAAGGCTAAGGCACGGCAACGCACGGCTAGGCAATGCACGGCCAGGCAATGAAAGGGTAACGCAAGGCAAGAGTCTGTCAGGCGAGGCAAGGTTAAGGCACGACAACGCAAGGCTAGGCAATGCACGGAAGGTAAGCAAAGAGTAACGGAAGGCAAGGAAGGCAAGGGAAAGCAAGGCAAGTTAAGGGTAAGGGAAGGGACGGCACGGCAAGGGGAAACAAGGCTAAGGCACGACAACGCAAGCTAGGCAATGCACGGCAAGGCAAGGAAAGGGTAACGCAAGGCAAGGCACGGTGAGGCAAGGCAAGGCTAATGCACGACAACGCACGGCTAGGCAATGCACGGGAAGGCAAGGAAAGGGTAACGCAAGGCAAGGCACTGTCAGGCGAGGCAAGGCTAATGCACGACAACGCAAGGCTATGCAATGCACGGAAGGTAAGCAAAGAGTAACGGAAGGCAAGGAAGGCAAGGGAAAGCAAGGCAAGTTAAGAGTAAGGGAAGGACCGGCACGGCAAGGGGAAACAAGGCTAAGGCACGACAACGCAACCTAGGCAATGCACGGCAACGCAGGGAAAGGGTAACGCAAGGCAAGGTACGGTGAGGCAAGGCAAGGCTAAGGCACGAAAACGCAAGGCTAGGCAATGCACGGAAGGCAAGAAAAGAGTAACGGAAGGCAAGAAAGGCACGGGAAAGCAAGGCAAGTCAAGGGTAAGGGAAGGAACGGCACGGCAAGGGGAAACAAGGCGAAGGCACGACAACGCAAGCTAGGAAATGCACGGCAAGGCACGGAAAGGGTAACGCAAGGCAAGGCACGGTGAGTCAAGGCAAGGCTAATGCACAACAACGCACGTCTAGGCAATGCACGTCAAGGCAAGGAAAGGGTAAAGCAAGGGAAGTCACGGTCAGGCGAGGCAAGGCTAAGGCACGACAACGCAAGGCTAGGCAATGCACGGAAGGCAAGCAAAGAGTAACGGAAGGCAAGGAAGGCAAGGGAAAGCAAGGCAAGGCAATGCACGGAAGGCAAGCAAAGAGTAACGGAAGGCAAGGAAGGCAAGGAAGGCAAGGGAGAAGGAACGGCACGGCAAGGGGAAACAAGGCTAAGGCACGACAACGCACGGCTAGGCAATGCACGGCCAGGCAAGGAAAGGGTAACGCAAGGCAAGGCTCTGTCAGGCGAGGCAAGGCTAAGGCACGACAACGCAAGGCTAGGTAATGCACGGAAGGTAAGCAAAGAGTAACGGAAAGCAAGGAAGGCAAGGGAAAGCAAGGCAAGTTAAGGGTAAGGGAAGGAACGGCACGGCAAGGGGAAACAAGGCTAAGGCACGACAACGCAAGCAAGGCAATGCACGGCAAGGCAAGGAAAGGGTAACGCAAGCCAAGGCACGATCAGGCGAGGCAAGGCTAATGCACGACAACGCAATGCTAGGCAGTGCACGGCTAGGCAAGGAAAGAGTAACGGAAGGAAAGGAAGGCAAGGCAAAGCAAGGCAAGGCACGTGTAACAAAAGGCACGGCACGGCAAGGGGAACCAAGGCTAAGGCACGACAACGCAAGCTAGGCAATGCACGGCAAGGCAAGGAAAGGGTAACGCAAGTCAAGGCACGGTGAGGCAAGGCAAGGCTAATTCACAACAACGCACGGCTAGGCAATGCACGGAAGGTAAGCAAAGAGTAATGGAAGGCAAGGAAAGCAAGGGAAAGCAAGGCAAGGTAAGGGTAAGGGAAGGAACGGCACGGCAAGGAGAAACAAGGCTAAGGCTCGACAACGCAGGGCTAGGCAATGCACGGCAAGGCAAGGAAAGGGTAACGCAAGGCAAGGCACGGTCAGGAAATGCAAGGCTAATGCACGACAACGGAAGGCTAGGCAATGCACGGCAAGGCAAGGAAAGAGTAACGGAAGGTAAGGAATGCAAGGGAAAGGAAGGCAACGCAAGAGTACCGGAAGGAACGGCACGGCAAGGGGAAACAAGGCTAAGGCACGACAACGCAAGGCTAGGCAAAGCACGGCAAAGGAAGGAAAGGGTAACGCCAGGCAAGGCACGGTCAGGCGAGGCAAGGCTAAGGCACGACAACGCAAGGCTAGGCAATGCACGGAAGGTAAGCAAAGAGAAACGGAAGGCAAGGAAGGCAAGGGAAAGCAAGGCAAGTTAAGAGTAAGGTAAGGAACGGCACGGCAAGGGGAAACAAGGCTAAGGCATGACAACGCAAGCTAGGCAATGCACGGCAAGGCAAGGAAAGGCTAACGCAAGGCAAGGCACGGTCAGGCAAGGCAAGGCTAATGCACAACAACGCACGTCTAGGCAATGCACGGCAAGGCAAGGAAAGGGTAACGCAAGTCAAGGCACGGTGAGGCAAGGCAAGGCTAATTCACAACAACGCACGGCTAGGCAATGCACGGAAGGTAAGCAAAGAGTAATGGAAGGCAAGGAAAGCAAGGGAAAGCAAGGCAAGGTAAGGGTAAGGGAAGGAACGACTCGGCAAGGGAAACAAGGCTAAGGCACGGCAACGCACGACTAGGCAATGCACGGCAAGGCAAGGAAAGGGTAACGGAAGGCAAGGAAGGCAAGGGAAAGCAAGGCAAGGCAAGGGTAACGGAAGGAACGGCACGGCAAGGGGAAACAAGGCTAAGGCACGGCAACGCACGGTTAGGCAATGCACGGCCAGGCAAGGAAAGGGTAACGCAAGTGAAGACTCTGTCAGGCGAGGCAAGGTTAAGGCACGACAACGCAAGGATCGGCAATGCACGGAAGGTAAGCAAAAAGTAACGGAAGGCAAGGAAGGCAAGGGAAATCAAGGCAAGTTAAGGGTAAGGGAAGGAACGGCACGGCAAGGGGAAACAAGGCTAGGGCACGACAACGCAAGCTAGGCAATGCACGGCAAGGCAAGGAAAGGGTAACGCATGGCAAGGCACGATCAGGCGAGGCAAGGCTAATGCACGACAACGCAAGGCTAGGCAATGCACAGCTAGGCAAGGAAAGAGTAAAGGAAGGAAAGGAAGTCAAGGCAAAGCAAGGCAAAGCAAGTGTAACAAAAGGCACAGCACGGCAAGGGGAAACAAGGCTAAGGCTCGACAACGCAAGCTAGGCAATGCACGGCAAGGCAAGGAAAGGGTAACGCAAGGCAAGGCACGGTCAGTCGAGGCAAGGCTAATGCACGACAACGCAAGGCTTGGCAGTGCACGCCTAGGCAAGGAAAGAGTAACGGAAGGCAAGGAATGCAAGGGAAAGCAAGGCAAGGCAAGAGTAACGGAAGGAACGGCGCGGCAAGGGGAAACAAGGCTAAGGCACGACAACGCAGGGCTAGGCAATGCACGGCAAGGCAAGGAAAGGGTAACGCAAGGGAAGGCACGGTCAGGAAAGGCAAGGCTAATGCACGACAACGGAAGGCTAGGCAATGCACGGCAAGGCAAGGAAAGAGTAACGGAAGGTAAGGAATGCAAGGGAAAGGAAGGCAACGCAAGAGTACCGGAAGGAACGGCACGGCAAGGGGAAACAAGGCTAAGGCACGACAACGCAAGGCTAGGCAAAGCACGACAAGGCAAGGAAAGGGTAACGCAAGGCAAGGCACGGTGAGGGAAGGCAAGGCTAATGCACGACAACGCAGGGCTAGGCAATGCACGGCAAGGGAAGGAGAGGGTAACGCAAGGCAAGGCACGGTCAGGGGAGGCACGGCTAAGGCACGACATCGCAAGGCTAGGCAATGCACGGAAGGTAAGCAAAGAGTAACGGAAGGCAAGGAAGGCAAGGGAAAGCAAGGCAAGTTAAGGGTAAGGGAAGGAACGGCACGGCAAGGGGAAACAGGGCTAAGGCACGACAACGCAAGCTAGGCAATGCACGGCAACGCAAGGAAAGGGTAACGCAAGGCAAGGTACGGTCAGGCAAGGCAAGGCTAATGGACGACAACGGAAGGCTTGGCAATACACGGCAAGGCAAGGAAAGAGTAACGGAAGGCAAGGAATGCAAGGGAAAGCAAGGCAACGCAAGAGTACCGGAAGGAACGGCACGGCAAGGGGAAACAGGGCTAAGGCACGACAACGCAAGCTAGGCAATGCACGGCAAGGCAAGGAAAGGGTAACGCAAGGCAAGGCACGGTGAGGCAAGGCAAGGCTAATGCACAACAACGCACGTCTAGGCAATGCACGGCAAGGCAAGGAACGGGCAACGCAAGGGAAGTCACGGTCAGGCGAGGCAAGGCTAAGGCACGACAACGCAAGGCTAGGCAATGCAGGGAAGGCAAGGAAAGAGTAACGGAAGGCAAGGAAGGCAAGGGAAAGCAAGGCAAGGCAAGGGTAACGGAAGGAACGGCACGGCAAGGGGAAACAAGGCTAAGGCACGGCAACGCACGGCTAGGCAATGCACGGCCAGGCAAGGAAAGGGTAACGCAAGGCAAGGCTCTGTCAGGCGAGGCAAGGCTAAGGCACGACAACGCAAGGCTAGGCAATGCACGGAAGGTAAGCAAAGAGTAACGGAAGGCAAGGAAGGCAAGGGAAAGCAAGGCAAGTTAAGGGTAAGGGAAGGGACGGCACGGCAAGGGGAAACAAGGCTAAGGCACGACAACGCAAGCTAGGCAATGCACGGCAAGGCAAGGAAAGGATAACGCAAGGCAAGGCACGATCAGGCGAGGCAAGGCTAATGCACGACAACGCAAGGCTAGGCAGTGCACGGCTAGGCAAGAAAAGAGTAACGGAAGGAAAGGAAGGCAAGGCAAAGCAAGGCAAGGCAAGTGGAACAAAAGGCACGGCACGGCAAGGGGAAACAAGGCTAAGGCTCGACAACGCAAGCTAGGCAATGCACTGTAAGGCAAGGAAAGGTTAACGCAAGGCAAGGCACGGTCAGTCGAGGCAAGGCTAATGCACGACAACGCAAGGCTTGGCAGTGCACGGCTAGGCAAGGAAAGAGTAACAGAAGGAAAGGAAGGCAAGGCAAAGCAATGCAAGGCAAGTGAAACAAAAGGCACGGAACGGCAAGGGGAAAGAATGGTAAGGCACGACAACGCAAGCTAGGCAATGCACGGCAAGGCAAGGAAACGGTAACGCAAGTCAAGGCACGGTGAGGAAAGGCAAGGCTAATGCACAACAACGCACGGCTAGGCAATGCACGGCAAGGCAAGGAAAGGGTAACGCAAGGGAAGTCACCGTCAGGCCAGGCAAGGCTAAGGCACGACAACGCAAGGCTAGGCAATGCACGGAAGGTAAGCAAAGAGTAATGGAAGGCAAGGAAAGAAAGGGAAAGCAAGGCAAGGTAAGAGTAAGGGAAGGAACGGCACGGCAAGGAGAAACAAGGCTAAGGCTCGACAACGCAGGGCTAGGCAATGCACGGCAAGGCAAGGAAAGGGTAACGCAAGGCAAGGCACGGTCAGGAAATGCAAGGCTAATGCACGACAACGGAAGGCTAGGCAATGCACGGCAAGGCAAGGAAAGAGTAACGGAAGGAACGGCACGGCAAGGGGAAACAAGGCTAAGGCACGACAACGCAAGGCTAGGCAAAGCACGGCAAGGCAAGGAAAGGGTAACGCAAGGCAAGGCACGGTGAGGGAAGGCAAGGCTAATGCACGACAACGCACGTCTAGGCAATGCACGGCAAGGCAAGGAAAGGGTAACGCAAGGGAAGTCACCGTCATGCGAGGCAAGGCTAAGGCACGACAAGGCAAGGCTAGGCAATGCACGGAAGGTAAGCAAAGAGTAACGGAAAGTAAGGAAGGCAAGGGAAAGCAAGGCAAGGCAAGTGTAACAAAAGGCACGGCACGGCAAGGGGAAACAAGGCTAAGGATCGACAACGCAAGCTAGGCAATGCACGGTAAGGCAAGGAAAGGTTAACGCAAGGCAAGGCACGGTCAGTCGAGGCAAGGCTAATGCACGATAACGCAAGGCTTGGCAGTGCACGGCTAGGCAAGGAAAGAGTAACAGAAGGAAAGGAAGGCAAGGCAAAGCAATGCAAGGCAAGTGAAAGAAAAGGCACGGAACGGCAAGGGGAAACAAGGGTAAGGCACGACAACGCAAGCTAGGCAATGCACGGCAAGGCAAGGAAACGGTAACGCAAGTCAAGGCACGGTGAGGCAAGGCAAGGCTAATGCACAACAACGCACGGCTAGGCAATGCACGGCAAGGCAAGGAAAGGGTAACGCAAGGGAAGTCACGGTCAGGCCAGGCAAGGCTAAGGCACGACAACGCAAGGCTAGGCAATGCACGGAAGGTAAGCAAAGAGTAACGGAAGGCAAGGAAGGCAAGGGAAATCAAGGCAAGTTAAGGGTAAGGGAAGGAACGGCACGGCAAGGGGAAACAAGGCTAGGGCACGACAACGCAAGCTAGGCAATGCACGGCAAGGCAAGGAAAGGGTAACGCATGGCAAGGCACGATCAGGCGAGCCAAGGCTAATGCACGACAACGCAAGGCTAGGCAGTGCACAGCTAGGCAAGGAAAGTGTAACGGAAGGAAAGGAAGGCAAGGCAAAGCAAGGCAAAGCAAGTGTAACAAAAGGCACGGCACGGCAAGGGGAAACAAGGCTAAGGCTCGACAACGCAAGCTAGGCAATGCATGGCAACGCAAGGAAAGGGTAACGCAAGGCAAGGCACGGTCAGTCGAGGCAAGGCTAATGCACGACAACGCAAGGCTTGGCAGTGCACGCCTAGGCAAGGAAAGAGTAAGGGAAGGCAAGGAATGCAAGGGAAAGCAAGGCAAGGCAAGAGTAACGGAAGGAACGGCGCGGCAAGGGGAAACAAGGCTAAGGCACGACAACGCAGGGCTAGGCAATGCACGGCAAGGGAAGGAGAGTGTAACGCAAGGCAAGGCACGGTCAGGCGAGGCAAGGCTAAGGCACGACATCGCAAGGCTAGGCAATGCACGGAAGGTAAGCAAAGAGTAACGGAAGGCAAGGAAGGCAAGGGAAAGCAAGGCAAGTTAAGGGTAAGGGAAGGAACGGCACGGCAAGGGGAAACAGGGCTAAGGCACGACAACGCAAGCTAGGCAATGCACGGCAACGCAAGGAAAGGGTAACGCAAGGCAAGGTACGGTCAGGCAAGGCAAGGCTAATGGACGACAACGGAAGGCTAGGCAATAAACGGCAAGGCAAGGAAAGAGTAACGGAAGGCAAGGAATGCAAGGGAAAGCAAGGCAAGGCAAGAGTAACGGAAGGAACGGCACGGCAAGGGGAAGCAATGCTAAGGCACGACAACGCAAGGCTAGGCAATGCACGGCAAGGCAAGGAAAGGGTAACGCAAGGCAAGGCACGAAAACGCAAGGCTAGGCATTGCACGGAAGGCAAGAAAAGAGTAACGGAAGGCAAGAAAGGCAAGGGAAAGCAAGGCAAGGCAAGGGTAAGGGAAGGAACGGCACGGCAAGGGGAAACAAGGCTAATGCACGACAACGCAATCTAGGCAATGCACGGCAAGGCAAGGAAAGGGTAACGCAAGGCAAGGCACGGTGAGGCAAGGCAAGGCTAATGCACAACAACGCACGTCTAGGCAATGCACGGCAAGGCAAGGAAAGGGCAACGCAAGGGAAGTCACGGTCAGGCGAGGCAAGGCTAAGGCACGACAACGCAAGGCTAGGCAATGCAGGGAAGGCAAGCAAAGAGTAACGGAAGGCAAGGAAGGCAAGGGAAAGCAAGGCAAGGCAAGGGTAACGGAAGGAACGGCACGGCAAGGGGAAACAAGGCTAAGGCACGACAACGCAAGCTAGGCAATGCACGGCAAGGCAAGGAAAGGATAACGCAAGGCAAGGCACGATCAGGCGAGGCAAGGCTAATGCACGACAACGCAAGGCTAGGCAGTGCACGGCTAGGCAAGAAAAGAGTAACGGAAGGAAAGGAAGGCAAGGCAAAGCAAGGCAAGGCAAGTGGAACAAAAGGCACGGCACGGCAAGGGGAAACAAGGCTAAGGCTCGACAACGCAAGCTAGGCAATGCACTGTAAGGCAAGGAAAGGTTAACGCAAGGCAAGGCACTGTCAGTCGAGGCAAGGCTAATGCACGACAACGCAAGGCTTGGCAGTGCACGGCTAGGCAAGGAAAGAGTAACAGAAGGAAAGGAAGGCAAGGCAAAGCAATTCAAGGCAAGTGAAACAAAAGGCACGGAACGGCAAGGGGAAAGAAGGGTAAGGCACGACAACGCAAGCTAGGCAATGCACGGCAAGGCAAGGAAACGGTAACGCAAGTCAAGGCACGGTGAGGCAAGGCAAGGCTAATGCACAACAACGCACGGCTAGGCAATGCACGGCAAGGCAAGGAAAGGGTAACGCAAGGGAAGTCACCGTCAGGCCAGGCAAGGCTAAGGCACGACAACGCAAGGCTAGGCAATGCACGGAAGGTAAGCAAAGAGTAATGGAAGGCAAGGAAAGCAAGGGAAAGCAAGGCAAGGTAAGGGTAAGGGAAGGAACGGCACGGCAACGAGAAACAAGGCTAAGGCTCGACAACGCAGGGCTAGGCAATGCACGGCAAGGCAAGGAAAGGGTAACGCAAGGCAAGGCACGGTCAGGAAATGCAAGGCTAATGCACGACAACGCAAGGCTAGGCAATGCACGGCAAGGCAAGGAAAGAGTAAAGGAAGGAACGGCACGGCAAGGGGAAACAAGGCTAAGGCACGACAACGCAAGGCTAGGCAATGCACGGCAAGGCAAGGAAAGGGTAACGCAAGGCAAGGCACGGTCAGGCGAGGCAAGGCTAAGGCACGACAACGCAAGGCTAGGCAATGCACGGAAGGTAAGCAAAGAGTAACGGAAGGCAAGGAAGGCAAGGGAAAGCAAGGCAAGTTAAGAGTAAGGTAAGGAACGGCACGGCAAGGGGAAATAATGCTAAGGAACGACAACGCAAGCTAGGCAATGCACGGCAAGGCAAGGAAAGGGTAACGCAAGGCAAGGCACGGTCAAGCGAGGCAAGGGTAATGCACAACAACGCACGTCTAGGCAATGCACGGCAAGGCAAGGAAAGGGTAACGCAAGGGAAGTCACCGTCATGCGAGGCAAGGTTAAGGCACGACAACGCAAGGCTAGGCAATGCAGGTAAGGCAAGCAAAGAGTAACGGAAGGCAAGGAAGGCAAGGGAAAGCAAGGCAAGGCAAGGGTAACGGAAGGAACGGCACGGCAAGGGGAAACAAGGCTAAGGCACGACAACGCAAGGCTAGGCAATGCACGGAAGGTAAGCAAAGAGTAACGGAAAGTAAGGAAGGCAAGGGAAAGCAAGGCAAGGCAAGTGTAACAAAAGGCACGGCACGGCAAGGGGAAACAAGGCTAAGGATCGACAACGCAAGCTAGGCAATGCACGGTAAGGCAAGGAAAGGTTAACGCAAGGCAAGGCACGGTCAGTCGAGGCAAGGCTAATGCACGATAACGCAAGGATTGGCAGTGCACGGCTAGGCAAGGAAAGAGTAACAGAAGGAAAGGAAGGCAAGGCAAAGCAATGCAAGGCAAGTGAAACAAAAGGCACGGAACGGCAAGGGGAAACAAGGGTAAGGCACGACAACGCAAGCTAGGCAATGCACGGCAAGGCAAGGAAACGGTAACGCAAGTCAAGGCACGGTGAGGCAAGGCAAGGCTAATGCACAACAACGCACGGCTAGGCAATGCACGGCAAGGCAAGGAATGGGTAACGCAAGGGAAGTCACGGTGAGGCAAGGCAAGGTTAAGGCACGACAACGCAAGGCTAGGCAATGCACGGAAGGTAAGCAAAGAGTAATGGAAGGCAAGGAAAGCAAGGGAAATCAAGGCAAGTTAAGGGTAAGGGAAGGAACGGCACGGCAAGGGGAAACAAGGCTAGCGCACGGAAACGCACGGCTAGGCAATGCACGGCCAGGCAAGGAAAGGGTAACGCAAGTGAAGACTCTGTCAGGCGAGGCAAGGTTAAGGCACGACAACGCAAGGATCGGCAATGCACGGAAGGTAAGCAAAGAGTAACGGAAGGCAAGGAAGGCAAGGGAAATCAAGGCAAGTTAAGGGTAAGGGAAGGAACGGCACGGCAAGGGGAAACAAGGCTAGGGCACGACAACGCAAGCTAGGCAATGCACGGCAAGGCAAGGAAAGGGTAACGCATGGCAAGGCACGATCAGGCGAGGCAAGGCTAATGCACGACAACGCAAGGCTAGGCAGTGCACAGCTAGGCAAGGAAAGTGTAACGGAAGGAAAGGAAGGCAAGGCAAAGCAAGGCAAAGCAAGTGTAACAAAAGGCACGGCACGGCAAGGGGAAACAAGGCTAAGGCTCGACAACGCAAGCTAGGCAATGCACGGCAAGGCAAGGAAAGGGTAACGAAAGGCAAGGCACGGTCAGTCGAGGCAAGGCTAATGCACGACAACGCAAGGCTTGGCAGTGCACGCCTAGGCAAGGAAAGAGTAACGGAAGGCAAGGAATGCAAGGGAAAGCAAGGCAAGGCAAGAGTAACGGAAGGAACGGCGCGGCAAGGGGAAACAAGGCTAAGGCACGACAACGCAGGGCTAGGCAATGCACGGCAAGGCAAGGAAAGGGTAACGCAAGGGAAGGCACGGTCAGGAAAGGCAAGGATAATGCACGACAACGGAAGGCTAGGCAATGCACGGCAAGGCAAGGAAGAGTAACGGAAGGTAAGGAATGCAAGGGAAAGGAAGGAAACGGAAGAGTACCGGAAGGAACGGCACGGCAAGGGGAAACAAGGCTAAGGCACGACAACGCAAGGCTAGTCAAAGCACGGCAAGGCAAGGAAAGGGTAACGCAAGGCATGGCACGGTGAGGGAAGGCAAGGCTAATGCACGACAACGCACGGCTAGGCAATGCACGGCAAGGGAAGGAGAGGGTAACGCAAGGCAAGGCACGGTCAGGCGAGGCAAGGCTAAGGCACGACATCGCAAGGCTAGGCAATGCACGGAAGGTAAGCAAAGAGTAACGGAAGGCAAGGAAGGCAAGGGAAAGCAAGGCAAGTTAAGGGTAAGGGAAGGAACGGCACGGCAAGGGGAAACAGGGCTAAGGCACGACAACGCAAGCTAGGCAATGCACGGCAACGCAAGGAAAGGGTAACGCAAGGCAAGGTACGGTCAGGCAAGGCAAGGCTAATGGACGACAACGGAAGGCTAGGCAATACACTGCAAGGCAAGGAAAGAGTAACGGAAGGAAAGGAATGCAAGGGAAAGCAAGGCAAGGCAAGAGTAACGGAAGGAACGGCACGGCAAGGGGAAGCAATGCTAAGGCACGACAACGCAACGCTAGGCAATGCACGGCTAGGCAAGGAAAGGGTAACGCAATGCAAGGCACGGTGAGGCAAGGCAAGGCTAAGGCACGAAAACGCAAGGCTAGGCATTGCACGGAAGGCAAGAAAAGAGTAACTGAAGGCAATGAAGGCAAGGGAAAGCAAGGCAAGGCAAGGGTAACGGAAGGAACGGCACGGCAAGGGGAAACAAGGCTAAGGCACGACAACGCAAGCTAGGCAATGCACGGCAAGGCAAGGAAAGGGTAACGCAAGGCAAGGCACGGTGAGGCAAGGCAAGGCTAATGCACAACAACGCACGTCTAGGCAATGCACGGCAAGGCAAGGAAAGGGTAACGCAAGGGAAGTCACCGTCAGGCGAGGCAAGGCTAAGGCACGACAACGCAAGGCTAGGCAATGCAAGGAAGGCAAGCAAAGAGTAACGGAAGGCAAGGAAGGCAAGGGAAAGCAAGGAAAGGCAAGGGTAACGGAAGGAACGGCACGGCAAGGGGAAACAAGGCTAAGGCACGGCAACGCACGGCTAGGGAATGCACGGCCAGGCAATGAAAGGGTAACGCAAGGCAAGAGTCTCTCAGGCGAGCCAAGGTTAAGGCACGACAACGCAAGGCTAGGCAATGCACGGAAGGTAAGCAAAGAGTAACGGAAGGCAAGGAAGGCAAGGGAAAGCAAGGCAAGTTAAGGGTAAGGGAAGGGACGGCACGGCAAGGGGAAACAAGGCTAAGGCACGACAACGCAAGCTAGGCAATGCACGGCAAGGCAAGGAAAGGGTAACGCAAGGCAAGGCACGGTGAGGCAAGGCAAGGCTAATGCACGACAACGGACGGCTAGGCAATGCACGGCAAGGGAAGGAAAGGGTAACACAAGGCAAGGCACTGTCATGCGAGGCAAGGCTAATGCACGACAACACAAGGCTATGCAATGCACGGAAGGTAAGCAAAGAGTAACGGAAGGCAAGGAAGGCAAGGGAAAGCAAGGCAAGTTAAGGGTAAGGGAAGGACCGGCACGGCAAGGGGAAACAAGGCTAAGGCACGACAAAGCAAGCTAGGCAATGCACGGCAACGAAGGGAAAGGGTAACGCAAGGCAAGGTACGGTCAGGCAAGACAAGGCTAAGGCACGAAAACGGAAGGCTAGGCAATACACGGCAAGGCAAGGAAAGGGTAACGCAAGGCAAGAAAGGCACGGGAAAGCAAGGCAAGTTAAGGGTAACGGAAGGAACGGCACGGCAAGGGGAAACAAGGGTAAGGCACGACAACGCAAGCTGGGCAATGCACGGGAAGGCAAGGAAAGCGTAACGCAAGTCAAGGCACGGTGAGGCAAGGCAAGGCTAATGCACAACAACGCAAGGCTAGGCAATGCACGGAAGGTAAGCAAAGAGTAATGGAAGGCAAGGAAAGCAAGGGAAAGCAAAGCAAGGTAAGGGTAAGGGAAGGAACGGCACGGCAAGGAGAAACAAGGCTAAGGCTCGACAACGCAGGGCTAGGCAATGCACGGCAAGGCAAGGAAAGGGTAACGCAAGGCAAGGCACGGTCAGGAAATGCAAGGCTAATGCACGACAACGGAAGGCTAGGCAATGCACGGCAAGGCAAGGAAAGAGTAACGGAAGGAACGGCACGGCAAGGGGAAACAAGGCTAAGGCACGACAACGCAAGGCTAGGCAAAGCACGGCAAAGGAAGGAAAGGGTAACGCAAGGCAAGGCACGGTCAGGCGAGGCAAGGCTAAGGCACGACAACGCAAGTCTAGGCAATGCACGGAAGGTAAGCAAAGAGTAACGGAAGGCAAGGAAGGCAAGGGAAAGCAAGGCAAGTTAAGAGTAAGGTAAGGAACGGCACGGCAAGGGGAAACAATGCTAAGGCACGACAACGCAAGCTAGGCAATGCACGGCAAGGCAAGGAAAGGGTAACGCAAGGCAAGGCACGGTCAGGTAAGGCAAGGCTAATGCACAACAACGCACGTCTAGGCAATGCACGGCAAGGCAAGGAAAGGGTAACGCAAGGGAAGTCACCGTCAGGCGAGGCAAGGCTAAGGCACGACAACGCAAGGCTAGGCAATGCAGGGAAGGCAAGCAAAGAGTAACGGAAGGCAAGGAAGGCAAGGGAAAGCAAGGCAAGGCAAGGGTAACGGAAGGAACGGCACGGCAAGGGGAAACAAGGCTAAGGCACGGCAACGCACGGCTAGGCAATGCACGGCCAGGCAATGAAAGGGTAACGCAAGGCAAGAGTCTGTCAGGCGAGGCAAGGTTAAGGCACGACAACGCAAGGCTAGGCAATGCACGGAAGGTAAGCAAAGAGTAACGGAAGGCAAGGAAGGCAAGGGAAAACAAGGCAAGTTAAGGGTAAGGGAAGGGACGGCACGGCAAGGGGAAACAAGGCTAAGGCACGACAACGCAAGCTAGGCAATGCACGGCAAGGCAAGGAAAGGGTAACGCAAGGCAAGGCACGGTGAGGCAAGGCAAGGCTAATGCACGACAACGCACGGCTAGGCAATGCACGGGAAGGCAAGGAAAGGGTAACGCAAGGCAAGGCACTGTCAGGCGAGGCAAGGCTAATGCACGACAACGCAAGGCTATGCAATGCACGGAAGGTAAGCAAAGAGTAACGGAAGGCAAGGAAGGCAAGGGAAAGCAAGGCAAGTTAAGAGTAAGGGAAGGACCGGCACGGCAAGGGGAAACAAGGCTAAGGCACGACAACGCAAGCTAGGCAATGCACGGTAAGGCAAGGAAAGGTTAACGCAAGGCAAGGCACGGTCAGTCGAGGCAAGGCTAATGCACGATAACGCAAGGATTGGCAGTGCACGGCTAGGCAAGGAAAGAGTAACAGAAGGAAAGGAAGGAAGGCAAAGCAATGCAAGGCAAGTGAAACAAAAGGCACGGAACGGCAAGGGGAAACAAGGGTAAGGCACGACAACGCAAGCTAGGCAATGCACGGCAAGGCAAGGAAACGGTAACGCAAGTCAAGGCACGGTGAGGCAAGGCAAGGCTAATGCACAACAACGCACGGCTAGGCAATGCACGGCAAGGCAAGGAAAGGGTAACGCAAGGGAAGTCACGGTCAGGCCAGGCAAGGCTAAGGCACGACAACGCAAGGCTAGGCAATGCACGGAAGGTAAGCAAAGAGTAATGGAAGGCAAGGAAAGCAAGGGAAATCAAGGCAAGTTAAGGGTAAGGGAAGGAACGGCACGGCAAGGGGAAAAAAGGCTAGCGCACGGCAACGCACGGCTAGGCAATGCACGGCCAGGCAAGGAAAGGGTAACGCAAGTGAAGACTCTGTCAGGCGAGGCAAGGTTAAGGCACGACAACGCAAGGATCGGCAATGCACGGAAGGTAAGCAAAGAGTAACGGAAGGCAAGGAAGGCAAGGGAAATCAAGGCAAGTTAAGGGTAAGGGAAGGAACGGCACGGCAAGGGGAAACAAGGCTAGGGCACGACAACGCAAGCTAGGCAATGCACGGCAAGGCAAGGAAAGGGTAACGCATGGCAAGGCACGATCAGGCGAGGCAAGGCTAATGCACGACAACGCAAGGCTAGGCAGTGCACAGCTAGGCAAGGAAAGTGTAACGGAAGGAAAGGAAGGCAAGGCAAAGCAAGGCAAAGCAAGTGTAACAAAAGGCACGGCACGGCAAGGGGAAACAAGGCTAAGGCTCGACAACGCAAGCTAGGCAATGCACGGCAAGGCAAGGAAAGGGTAACGAAAGGCAAGGCACGGTCAGTCGAGGCAAGGCTAATGCACGACAACGCAAGGCTTGGCAGTGCACGCCTAGGCAAGGAAAGAGTAACGGAAGGCAAGGAATGCAAGGGAAAGCAAGGCAAGGCAAGAGTAACGGAAGGAACGGCGCGGCAAGGGGAAACAAGGCTAAGGCACGACAACGCAGGGCTAGGCAATGCACGGCAAGGCAAGGAAAGGGTAACGCAAGGGAAGGCACGGTCAGGAAAGGCAAGGATAATGCACGACAACGGAAGGCTAGGCAATGCACGGCAAGGCAAGGAAAGAGTAACGGAAGGTAAGGAATGCAAGGGAAAGGAAGGCAACGGAAGAGTACCGGAAGGAACGGCACGGCAAGGGGAAACAAGGCTAAGGCACGACAACGCAAGGCTAGGCAAAGCACGGCAAGGCAAGGAAAGGGTAACGCAAGGCAAGGCACGGTGAGGGAAGGCAAGGCTAATGCACGACAACGCACGGCTAGGCAATGCACGGCAAGGGAAGGAGAGGGTAACGCAAGGCAAGGCACGGTCAGGCGAGGCAAGGCTAAGGCACGACATCGCAAGGCTAGGCAATGCACGGAAGGTAAGCAAAGAGTAACGGAAGGCAAGGAAGGCAAGGGAAAGCAAGGCAAGTTAAGGGTAAGGGAAGGAACGGCACGGCAAGGGGAAACAGGGCTAAGGCACGACAACGCAAGCTAGGCAATGCACGGCAACGCAAGGAAAGGGTAACGCAAGGCAAGGTACGGTCAGGCAAGGCAAGGCTAATGGACGACAACGGAAGGCTAGGCAATACACGGCAAGGCAAGGAAAGAGTAACGGAAGGCAAGGAATGCAAGGGAAAGCAAGGCAAGGCAAGAGTAACGGAAGGAACGGCACGGCAAGGGGAAGCAATGCTAAGGCACGACAACGCAAGGCTAGGCAATGCACGGAAGGCAAGAAAAGAGTAACGGAAGGCAAGAAAGGCAAGGGAAAGCAAGGCAAGGCAAGGGTAAGGGAAGGAACGGCACGGCAAGGGGAAACAAGGCTAAGGCACGACAACGCAAGCTAGGCAATGCACGGCAAGGCAAGGAAAGGGTAACGCAAGGCAAGGCACGGTGAGGCAAGGCAAGGCTAATGCACAACAACGCACGTCTAGGCAATGCACGGCAAGGCAAGGAAAGGGTAACGCAAGGGAAGTCACCGTCAGGCGAGGCAAGGCTAAGGCACGACAACGCAAGGCTAGGCAATGTAGGGAAGGCAAGCAAAGAGTAACGGAAGGCAAGGAAGGCAAGGGAAAGCAAGGCAAGGCAAGGGTAATGGAAGGAACGGCACGGCAAGGGGAAACAAGGCTAAGGCACGGCAACGCACGGCTAGGGAATGCACGGCCAGGCAATGAAAGGGTAACGCAAGGCAAGAGTCTGTCAGGCGAGCCAAGGTTAAGGCACGACAACGCAAGGCTAGGCAATGCACGGAAGGTAAGCAAAGAGTAACGGAAGGCAAGGAAGGCAAGGGAAAGCAAGGCAAGTTAAGGGTAAGGGAAGGGACGGCACGGCAAGGGGAAACAAGGCTAAGGCACGACAACGCAAGCTAGGCAATGCACGGCAAGGCAAGGAAAGGGTAACGCAAGGCAAGGCACGGTGAGGCAAGGCAAGGCTAATGCACGACAACGGACGGCTAGGCAATGCACGGCAAGGCAAGGAAAGGGTAACGCAAGGCAAGGCACTGTCATGCGAGGCAAGGCTAATGCACGACAACGCAAGGCTATGCAATGCACGGAAGGTAAGCAAAGAGTAACGGAAGGCAAGGAAGGCAAGGGAAAGCAAGGCAAGTTAAGGGTAAGGGAAGGACCGGCACGGCAAGGGGAAACAAGGCTAAGGCACGACAACGCAAGCTAGGCAATGCACGGCAACGAAGGGAAAGGGTAACGCAAGGCAAGGTACGGTCAGGCAAGGCAAGGCTAAGGCACGACAACGGAAGGCTAGGCAATACACGGCAAGGCAAGGAAAGAGTAACGGAAGGCAAGAAAGGCACGGGAAAGCAAGGCAAGGCAAGAGTAACGGAAGGAACGGCACGGCAAGGGGAAACAAGGGTAAGGCACGACAACGCAAGCTGGGCAATGCACGGCAAGGCAAGGAAAGCGTAACGCAAGTCAAGGCACGGTGAGGCAAGGCAAGGCTAATGCACAACAACGCAAGGCTAGGCAATGCACGGAAGGTAAGCAAAGAGTAATGGAAGGCAAGGAAAGCAAGGGAAAGCAAAGCAAGGTAAGGGTAAGGGAAGGAACGGCACGGCAAGGAGAAACAAGGCTAAGGCTCGACAACGCAGGGCTAGGCAATGCACGGCAAGGCAAGGAAAGGGTAACGCAAGGCAAGGCACGGTCAGGAAATGCAAGGCTAATGCACGACAACGGAAGGCTAGGCAATGCACGGCAAGGCAAGGAAAGAGTAACGGAAGGAACGGCACGGCAAGGGGAAACAAGGCTAAGGCACGACAACGCAAGGCTAGGCAAAGCACGGCAAAGGAAGGAAAGGGTAACGCAAGGCAAGGCACGGTCAGGCGAGGCAAGGCTAAGGCACGACAACGCAAGTCTAGGCAATGCACGGAAGGTAAGCAAAGAGTAACGGAAGGGAAGGAAGGCAAGGGAAAGCAAGGCAAGTTAAGAGTAAGGTAAGGAACGGCACGGCAAGGGGAAACAATGCTAAGGCACGACAACACAAGCTAGGCAATGCACGGCAAGGCAAGGAAAGGGTAACGCAAGGCAAGGCACGGTCAGGTAAGGCAAGGCTAATGCACAACAACGCACGTCTAGGCAATGCACGGCAAGGCAAGGAAAGGGTAACGCAAGGGAAGTCACCGTCAGGCGAGGCAAGGCTAAGGCACGACAACGCAAGGCTAGGCAATGCAGGGAAGGCAAGCAAAGAGTAACGGAAGGCAAGGAAGGCAAGGGAAAGCAAGGCAAGGCAAGGGTAACGGAAGGAACGGCACGGCAAGGGGAAACAAGGCTAAGGCACGGCAACGCACGGCTAGGCAATGCACGGCCAGGCAATGAAAGGGTAACGCAAGGCAAGAGTCTGTCAGGCGAGGCAAGGTTAAGGCACGACAACGCAAGGCTAGGCAATGCACGGAAGGTAAGCAAAGAGTAACGGAAGGCAAGGAAGGCAAGGGAAAGCAAGGCAAGTTAAGGGTAAGGGAAGGGACGGCACGGCAAGGGGAAACAAGGCTAAGGCACGACAACGCAAGCTAGGCAATTCCCGGCAAGGCAAGGAAAGGGTAACGCAAGGCAAAGCACGGTGAGGCAAGGCAAGGCTAATGCACGACAACGCACGGCTAGGCAATGCACGGGAAGGCAAGGAAAGGGTAACGCAAGGCAAGGCACGGTGAGGCAAGGCAAGGCTAAGGCACGAAAACGCAAGGCTAGGCATTGCACGGAAGGCAAGAAAAGAGTAACGGAAGGCAAGAAAGGCAAGGGAAAGCAAGGCAAGGCAAGGGTAAGGGAAGGAACGGCACGGCAAGGGGAAACAAGGCTAAGGCACGACAACGCAAGCTAGGCAATGCACGGCAAGGCAAGGAAAGGGTAACGCAAGGCAAGGCACGGTGAGGCAAGGCAAGGCTAATGCACAACAACGCACGTCTAGGCAATGCACGGCAAGGCAAGGAAAGGGTAACGCAAGGGAAGTCACCGTCAGGCGAGGCAAGGCTAAGGCACGACAACGCAAGGCTAGGCAATGTAGGGAAGGCAAGCAAAGAGTAACGGAAGGCAAGGAAGGCAAGGGAAAGCAAGGCAAGGCAAGGGTAATGGAAGGAACGGCACGGCAAGGGGAAACAAGGCTAAGGCACGGCAACGCACGGCTAGGGAATGCACGGCCAGGCAATGAAAGGGTAACGCAAGGCAAGAGTCTGTCAGGCGAGCCAAGGTTAAGGCACGACAACGCAAGGCTAGGCAATGCACGGAAGGTAAGCAAAGAGTAACGGAAGGCAAGGAAGGCAAGGGAAAGCAAGGCAAGTTAAGGGTAAGGGAAGGGACGGCACGGCAAGGGGAAACAAGGCTAAGGCACGACAACGCAAGCTAGGCAATGCACGGCAAGGCAAGGAAAGGGTAACGCAAGGCAAGGCACGGTGAGGCAAGGCAAGGCTAATGCACGACAACGGACGGCTAGGCAATGCACGGCAAGGCAAGGAAAGGGTAACGCAAGGCAAGGCACTGTCATGCGAGGCAAGGCTAATGCACGACAACGCAAGGCTATGCAATGCACGGAAGGTAAGCAAAGAGTAACGGAAGGCAAGGAAGGCAAGGGAAAGCAAGGCAAGTTAAGGGTAAGGGAAGGACCGGCACGGCAAGGGGAAACAAGGCTAAGGCACGACAACGCAAGCTAGGCAATGCACGGCAACGAAGGGAAAGGGTAACGCAAGGCAAGGTACGGTCAGGCAAGGCAAGGCTAAGGCACGACAACGGAAGGCTAGGCAATACACGGCAAGGCAAGGAAAGAGTAACGGAAGGCAAGAAAGGCACGGGAAAGCAAGGCAAGGCAAGAGTAACGGAAGGAACGGCACGGCAAGGGGAAACAAGGGTAAGGCACGACAACGCAAGCTGGGCAATGCAAGGCAAGGCAAGGAAAGCGTAACGCAAGTCAAGGCACGGTGAGGCAAGGCAAGGCTAATGCACAACAACGCAAGGCTAGGCAATGCACGGAAGGTAAGCAAAGAGTAATGGAAGGCAAGGAAAGCAAGGGAAAGCAAAGCAAGGTAAGGGTAAGGGAAGGAACGGCACGGCAAGGAGAAACAAGGCTAAGGCTCGACAACGCAGGGCTAGGCAATGCACGGCAAGGCAAGGAAAGGGTAACGCAAGGCAAGGCACGGTCAGGAAATGCAAGGCTAATGCACGACAACGGAAGGCTAGGCAATGCACGGCAAGGCAAGGAAAGAGTAACGGAAGGAACGGCACGGCAAGGGGAAACAAGGCTAAGGCACGACAACGCAAGGCTAGGCAAAGCACGGCAAAGGAAGGAAAGGGTAACGCAAGGCAAGGCACGGTCAGGCGAGGCAAGGCTAAGGCACGACAACGCAAGTCTAGGCAATGCACGGAAGGTAAGCAAAGAGTAACGGAAGGGAAGGAAGGCAAGGGAAAGCAAGGCAAGTTAAGAGTAAGGTAAGGAACGGCACGGCAAGGGGAAACAATGCTAAGGCACGACAACGCAAGCTAGGCAATGCACGGCAAGGCAAGGAAAGGGTAACGCAAGGCAAGGCACGGTCAGGTAAGGCAAGGCTAATGAACAACAACGCACGTCTAGGCAATGCACGGCAAGGCAAGGAAAGGGTAACGCAAGGGAAGTCACCGTCAGGCGAGGCAAGGCTAAGGCACGACAACGCAAGGCTAGGCAATGCAGGGAAGGCAAGCAAAGAGTAACGGAAGGCAAGGAAGGCAAGGGAAAGCAAGGCAAGGCAAGGGTAACGGAAGGAACGGCACGGCAAGGGGAAACAAGGCTAAGGCACGGCAACGCACGGCTAGGCAATGCACGGCCAGGCAATGAAAGGGTAACGCAAGGCAAGAGTCTGTCAGGCGAGGCAAGGTTAAGGCACGACAACGCAAGGCTAGGCAATGCACGGAAGGTAAGCAAAGAGTAACGGAAGGCAAGGAAGGCAAGGGAAAGCAAGGCAAGTTAAGGGTAAGGGAAGGGACGGCACGGCAAGGGGAAACAAGGCTAAGGCACGACAACGCAAGCTAGGCAATTCCCGGCAAGGCAAGGAAAGGGTAACGCAAGGCAAAGCACGGTGAGGCAAGGCAAGGCTAATGCACGACAACGCACGGCTAGGCAATGCACGGGAAGGCAAGGAAAGGGTAACGCAAGGCAAGGCACTGTCAGGCGAGGCAAGGCTAATGCACGACAACGCAAGGCTATGCAATGCACGGAAGGTAAGCAAAGAGTAACGGAAGGCAAGGAAGGCAAGGGAAAGCAAGGCAAGTTAAGAGTAAGGGAAGGACCGGCACGGCAAGGGGAAACAAGGCTAAGGCACGACAACGCAAGCTAGGCAATGCACGGCAACGCAGGGAAAGGGTAACGTAAGGCAAGGTACGGTCAGGCAAGGCAAGGCTAAGGCACGACAACGGAAGGCTAGGCAATACACGGCAAGGCAAGGAAAGAGTAACGGAAGGCAAGGAATGCAAGGGAAATCAAGGCAAGGCAAGAGTAACGGAAGAACGGCACGGCAAGGGGAAGCAAGGCTAAGGCACGACAACGCAAGGCTAGGCAATGCACGGCAAGGCAAGGAAAGGGTAACGCAAGGCAAGGCACGGTGAGGCAAGGCAAGGCTAAGGCACGAAAACGCAAGGCTAGGCAATGCACGGAAGGCAAGAAAAGAGTAACGGAAGGCAAGAAAGGCACGGGAAAGCAAGGCAAGTCAAGGGTAAGGGAAGGAACGGCACGGCAAGGGGAAACAAGGCTAAGGCACGACAACGCAAGCTAGGAAATGCACGGCAAGGCACGGAAAGGGTAACGCAAGGCAAGGCACGGTGAGGCAAGGCAAGGCTAACGCACAACAACGCACGTCTAGGCAATGCACGTCAAGGCAAGGAAAGGGTAAAGCAAGGGAAGTCACGGTCAGGCGAGGCAAGGCTAAGGCACGACAACGCAAGGCTAGGCAATGCAGGGAAGGCAAGCAAAGAGTAACGGAAGGCAAGGAAGGCAAGGAAGGCAAGGGAAAGCAAAGCAAGGCAAGGGTAACGGAAGGAACGGCACGGCAAGGGGAAACAAGGCTAAGGCACGGCAACGCACGGCTAGGCAATGCACGGCCAGGCAAGGAAAGGGTAACGCAAGGCAAGGCTCTGTCAGGCGAGGCAAGGCTAAGGCACGACAACGCAAGGCTAGGCAATGCACGGAAGGTAAGCAAAGAGTAACGGAAAGCAAGGAAGGCAAGGGAAAGCAAAGCAAGTTAAGGGTAAGGGAAGGAACGGCACGGCAAGGGGAAACAAGGCTAAGGCACGACAACGCAAGCAAGGCAATGCACGGCAAGGCAAGGAAAGGGTAACGCAAGGCAAGGCACGATCAGGCGAGGCAAGGCTAATGCACGACAACGCAATGCTAGGCAGTGCACGGCTAGGCAAGGAAAGAGTAACGGAAGGAAAGGAAGGCAAGGCAAAGCAAGGCAAGGCACGTGTAACAAAAGGCACGGCACGGCAAGGGGAAACAAGGCTAAAGATCGACAACGCAAGCTAGGCAAAGCACGGTAAGGCAAGGAAAGATTAACGCAAGGCAAGGCACGGTCAGTCGAGGCAAGGCTAATGCACGACAACGCAAGGCTTGGCAGTGCACGGCTAGGCAAGGAAAGAGTAACAGAAGGAAAGGAAGGCAAGGCAAATCAATGCAAGGCAAGTGAAACAAAAGGCACGGCACGGCAAGGGGAAACAAGGCTAAGGCACGACAACGCAATCTAGGCAATGCACGGCAAGGCAAGGAAAGGGTAACGCAAGTCAAGGCACGGTGAGGCAAGGCAAGGCTAATGCACAACAACGCACGGCTAGGCAATGCACGGAAGGTAAGCAAAGAGTAATGGAAGGCAAGGAAAGCAAGGGAAAGCAAGGCAAGGTAAGGGTAAGGGAAGGAACGGCACGGCAAGGAGAAACAAGGCTAAGGCTCGACAACGCAGGGCTAGGCAATGCACGGCAAGGCAAGGAAAGGGTAACGCAAGGCAAGGCACGGTCAGGAAATGCAAGGCTAATGCACGACAACGGAAGGCTAGGCAATGCACGGCAAGGCAAGGAAAGAGAAACGGAAGGAACGGCACGGCAAGGGGAAACAAGGCTAAGGCACGGCAACGCACGGCTAGGGAATGCACGGCCAGGCAATGAAAGGGTAACGCAAGGCAAGAGTCTGTCAGGCGAGCCAAGGTTAAGGCACGACAACGCAAGGCTAGGCAATGCACGGAAGGTAAGCAAAGAGTAACGGAAGGCAAGGAAGGCAAGGGAAAGCAAGGCAAGTTAAGGGTAAGGGAAGGGACGGCACGGCAAGGGGAAACAAGGCTAAGGCACGACAACGCAAGCTAGGCAATGCACGGCAAGGCAAGGAAAGGGTAACGCAAGGCAAGGCACGGTGAGGCAAGGCAAGGCTAATGCACGACAACGGACGGCTAGGCAATGCACGGCAAGGCAAGGAAAGGGTAACGCAAGGCAAGGCACTGTCATGCGAGGCAAGGCTAATGCACGACAACGCAAGGCTATGCAATGCACGGAAGGTAAGCAAAGAGTAACGGAAGGCAAGGAAGGCAAGGGAAAGCAAGGCAAGTTAAGGGTAAGGGAAGGACCGGCACGGCAAGGGGAAACAAGGCTAAGGCACGACAACGCAAGCTAGGCAATGCACGGCAACGAAGGGAAAGGGTAACGCAAGGCAAGGTACGGTCAGGCAAGGCAAGGCTAAGGCACGACAACGGAAGGCTAGGCAATACACGGCAAGGCAAGGAAAGAGTAACGGAAGGCAAGAAAGGCACGGGAAAGCAAGGCAAGGCAAGAGTAACGGAAGGAACGGCACGGCAAGGGGAAACAAGGGTAAGGCACGACAACGCAAGCTGGGCAATGCACGGCAAGGCAAGGAAAGCGTAACGCAAGTCAAGGCACGGTGAGGCAAGGCAAGGCTAATGCACAACAACGCAAGGCTAGGCAATGCACGGAAGGTAAGCAAAGAGTAATGGAAGGCAAGGAAAGCAAGGGAAAGCAAAGCAAGGTAAGGGTAAGGGAAGGAACGGCACGGCAAGGAGAAACAAGGCTAAGGCTCGACAACGCAGGGCTAGGCAATGCACGGCAAGGCAAGGAAAGGGTAACGCAAGGCAAGGCACGGTCAGGAAATGCAAGGCTAATGCACGACAACGGAAGGCTAGGCAATGCACGGCAAGGCAAGGAAAGAGTAACGGAAGGAACGGCACGGCAAGGGGAAACAAGGCTAAGGCACGACAACGCAAGGCTAGGCAAAGCACGGCAAAGGAAGGAAAGGGTAACGCAAGGCAAGGCACGGTCAGGCGAGGCAAGGCTAAGGCACGACAACGCAAGTCTAGGCAATGCACGGAAGGTAAGCAAAGAGTAACGGAAGGGAAGGAAGGCAAGGGAAAGCAAGGCAAGTTAAGAGTAAGGTAAGGAACGGCACGGCAAGGGGAAACAATGCTAAGGCACGACAACGCAAGCTAGGCAATGCACGGCAAGGCAAGGAAAGGGTAACGCAAGGCAAGGCACGGTCAGGTAAGGCAAGGCTAATGCACAACAACGCACGTCTAGGCAATGCACGGCAAGGCAAGGAAAGGGTAACGCAAGGGAAGTCACCGTCAGGCGAGGCAAGGCTAAGGCACGACAACGCAAGGCTAGGCAATGCAGGGAAGGCAAGCAAAGAGTAACGGAAGGCAAGGAAGGCAAGGGAAAGCAAGGCAAGGCAAGGGTAACGGAAGGAACGGCACGGCAAGGGGAAACAAGGCTAAGGCACGGCAACGCACGGCTAGGCAATGCACGGCCAGGCAATGAAAGGGTAACGCAAGGCAAGAGTCTGTCAGGCGAGGCAAGGTTAAGGCACGACAACGCAAGGCTAGGCAATGCACGGAAGGTAAGCAAAGAGTAACGGAAGGCAAGGAAGGCAAGGGAAAGCAAGGCAAGTTAAGGGTAAGGGAAGGGACGGCACGGCAAGGGGAAACAAGGCTAAGGCACGACAACGCAAGCTAGGCAATTCCCGGCAAGGCAAGGAAAGGGTAACGCAAGGCAAAGCACGGTGAGGCAAGGCAAGGCTAATGCACGACAACGCACGGCTAGGCAATGCACGGGAAGGCAAGGAAAGGGTAACGCAAGGCAAGGCACGGTGAGGCAAGGCAAGGCTAAGGCACGAAAACGCAAGGCTAGGCATTGCACGGAAGGCAAGAAAAGAGTAACGGAAGGCAAGAAAGGCAAGGGAAAGCAAGGCAAGGCAAGGGTAAGGGAAGGAACGGCACGGCAAGGGGAAACAAGGCTAAGGCACGACAACGCAAGCTAGGCAATGCACGGCAAGGCAAGGAAAGGGTAACGCAAGGCAAGGCACGGTGAGGCAAGGCAAGGCTAATGCACAACAACGCACGTCTAGGCAATGCACGGCAAGGCAAGGAAAGGGTAACGCAAGGGAAGTCACCGTCAGGCGAGGCAAGGCTAAGGCACGACAACGCAAGGCTAGGCAATGTAGGGAAGGCAAGCAAAGAGTAACGGAAGGCAAGGAAGGCAAGGGAAAGCAAGGCAAGGCAAGGGTAATGGAAGGAACGGCACGGCAAGGGGAAACAAGGCTAAGGCACGGCAACGCACGGCTAGGGAATGCACGGCCAGGCAATGAAAGGGTAACGCAAGGCAAGAGTCTGTCAGGCGAGCCAAGGTTAAGGCACGACAACGCAAGGCTAGGCAATGCACGGAAGGTAAGCAAAGAGTAACGGAAGGCAAGGAAGGCAAGGGAAAGCAAGGCAAGTTAAGGGTAAGGGAAGGGACGGCACGGCAAGGGGAAACAAGGCTAAGGCACGACAACGCAAGCTAGGCAATGCACGGCAAGGCAAGGAAAGGGTAACGCAAGGCAAGGCACGGTGAGGCAAGGCAAGGCTAATGCACGACAACGGACGGCTAGGCAATGCACGGCAAGGCAAGGAAAGGGTAACGCAAGGCAAGGCACTGTCATGCGAGGCAAGGCTAATGCACGACAACGCAAGGCTATGCAATGCACGGAAGGTAAGCAAAGAGTAACGGAAGGCAAGGAAGGCAAGGGAAAGCAAGGCAAGTTAAGGGTAAGGGAAGGACCGGCACGGCAAGGGGAAACAAGGCTAAGGCACGACAACGCAAGCTAGGCAATGCACGGCAACGAAGGGAAAGGGTAACGCAAGGCAAGGTACGGTCAGGCAAGGCAAGGCTAAGGCACGACAACGGAAGGCTAGGCAATACACGGCAAGGCAAGGAAAGAGTAACGGAAGGCAAGAAAGGCACGGGAAAGCAAGGCAAGGCAAGAGTAACGGAAGGAACGGCACGGCAAGGGGAAACAAGGGTAAGGCACGACAACGCAAGCTGGGCAATGCACGGCAAGGCAAGGAAAGCGTAACGCAAGTCAAGGCACGGTGAGGCAAGGCAAGGCTAATGCACAACAACGCAAGGCTAGGCAATGCACGGAAGGTAAGCAAAGAGTAATGGAAGGCAAGGAAAGCAAGGGAAAGCAAAGCAAGGTAAGGGTAAGGGAAGGAACGGCACGGCAAGGAGAAACAAGGCTAAGGCTCGACAACGCAGGGCTAGGCAATGCACGGCAAGGCAAGGAAAGGGTAACGCAAGGCAAGGCACGGTCAGGAAATGCAAGGCTAATGCACGACAACGGAAGGCTAGGCAATGCACGGCAAGGCAAGGAAAGAGTAACGGAAGGAACGGCACGGCAAGGGGAAACAAGGCTAAGGCACGACAACGCAAGGCTAGGCAAAGCACGGCAAAGGAAGGAAAGGGTAACGCAAGGCAAGGCACGGTCAGGCGAGGCAAGGCTAAGGCACGACAACGCAAGTCTAGGCAATGCACGGAAGGTAAGCAAAGAGTAACGGAAGGGAAGGAAGGCAAGGGAAAGCAAGGCAAGTTAAGAGTAAGGTAAGGAACGGCACGGCAAGGGGAAACAATGCTAAGGCACGACAACGCAAGCTAGGCAATGCACGGCAAGGCAAGGAAAGGGTAACGCAAGGCAAGGCACGGTCAGGTAAGGCAAGGCTAATGAACAACAACGCACGTCTAGGCAATGCACGGCAAGGCAAGGAAAGGGTAACGCAAGGGAAGTCACCGTCAGGCGAGGCAAGGCTAAGGCACGACAACGCAAGGCTAGGCAATGCAGGGAAGGCAAGCAAAGAGTAACGGAAGGCAAGGAAGGCAAGGGAAAGCAAGGCAAGGCAAGGGTAACGGAAGGAACGGCACGGCAAGGGGAAACAAGGCTAAGGCACGGCAACGCACGGCTAGGCAATGCACGGCCAGGCAATGAAAGGGTAACGCAAGGCAAGAGTCTGTCAGGCGAGGCAAGGTTAAGGCACGACAACGGAAGGCTAGGCAATGCACGGAAGGTAAGCAAAGAGTAACGGAAGGCAAGGAAGGCAAGGGAAAGCAAGGCAAGTTAAGGGTAAGGGAAGGGACGGCACGGCAAGGGGAAACAAGGCTAAGGCACGACAACGCAAGCTAGGCAATTCCCGGCAAGGCAAGGAAAGGGTAACGCAAGGCAAAGCACGGTGAGGCAAGGCAAGGCTAATGCACGACAACGCACGGCTAGGCAATGCACGGGAAGGCAAGGAAAGGGTAACGCAAGGCAAGGCACTGTCAGGCGAGGCAAGGCTAATGCACGACAACGCAAGGCTATGCAATGCACGGAAGGTAAGCAAAGAGTAACGGAAGGCAAGGAAGGCAAGGGAAAGCAAGGCAAGTTAAGAGTAAGGGAAGGACCGGCACGGCAAGGGGAAACAAGGCTAAGGCACGACAACGCAAGCTAGGCAATGCACGGCAACGCAGGGAAAGGGTAACGTAAGGCAAGGTACGGTCAGGCAAGGCAAGGCTAAGGCACGACAACGGAAGGCTAGGCAATACACGGCAAGGCAAGGAAAGAGTAACGGAAGGCAAGGAATGCAAGGGAAATCAAGGCAAGGCAAGAGTAACGGAAGAACGGCACGGCAAGGGGAAGCAAGGCTAAGGCACGACAACGCAAGGCTAGGCAATGCACGGCAAGGCAAGGAAAGGGTAACGCAAGGCAAGGCACGGTGAGGCAAGGCAAGGCTAAGGCACGAAAACGCAAGGCTAGGCAATGCACGGAAGGCAAGAAAAGAGTAACGGAAGGCAAGAAAGGCACGGGAAAGCAAGGCAAGTCAAGGGTAAGGGAAGGAACGGCACGGCAAGGGGAAACAAGGCTAAGGCACGACAACGCAAGCTAGGAAATGCACGGCAAGGCACGGAAAGGGTAACGCAAGGCAAGGCACGGTGAGGCAAGGCAAGGCTAACGCACAACAACGCACGTCTAGGCAATGCACGTCAAGGCAAGGAAAGGGTAAAGCAAGGGAAGTCACGGTCAGGCGAGGCAAGGCTAAGGCACGACAACGCAAGGCTAGGCAATGCAGGGAAGGCAAGCAAAGAGTAACGGAAGGCAAGGAAGGCAAGGAAGGCAAGGGAAAGCAAAGCAAGGCAAGGGTAACGGAAGGAACGGCACGGCAAGGGGAAACAAGGCTAAGGCACGGCAACGCACGGCTAGGCAATGCACGGCCAGGCAAGGAAAGGGTAACGCAAGGCAAGGCTCTGTCAGGCGAGGCAAGGCTAAGGCACGACAACGCAAGGCTAGGCAATGCACGGAAGGTAAGCAAAGAGTAACGGAAAGCAAGGAAGGCAAGGGAAAGCAAAGCAAGTTAAGGGTAAGGGAAGGAACGGCACGGCAAGGGGAAACAAGGCTAAGGCACGACAACGCAAGCAAGGCAATGCACGGCAAGGCAAGGAAAGGGTAACGCAAGGCAAGGCACGATCAGGCGAGGCAAGGCTAATGCACGACAACGCAATGCTAGGCAGTGCACGGCTAGGCAAGGAAAGAGTAACGGAAGGAAAGGAAGGCAAGGCAAAGCAAGGCAAGGCACGTGTAACAAAAGGCACGGCACGGCAAGGGGAAACAAGGCTAAGGATCGACAACGCAAGCTAGGCAAAGCACGGTAAGGCAAGGAAAGATTAACGCAAGGCAAGGCACGTTCAGTCGAGGCAAGGCTAATGCACGACAACGCAAGGCTTGGCAGTGCACGGCTAGGCAAGGAAAGAGTAACAGAAGGAAAGGAAGGCAAGGCAAATCAATGCAAGGCAAGTGAAACAAAAGGCACGGCACGGCAAGGGGAAACAAGGCTAAGGCACGACAACGCAAGCTAGGCAATGCACGGCAAGGCAAGGAAAGGGTAACGCAAGGCAAGGCACGGTGAGGCAAGGCAAGGCTAATGCACAACAACGCACGGCTAGGCAATGCACGGAAGGTAAGCAAAGAGTAATGGAAGGCAAGGAAAGCAAGGGAAAGCAAGGCAAGGTAAGGGTAAGGGAAGGAACGGCACGGCAAGGAGAAACAAGGCTAAGGCTCGACAACGCAGGGCTAGGCAATGCACGGCAAGGCAAGGAAAGGGTAACGCAAGGCAAGGCACGGTCAGGAAATGCAAGGCTAATGCACGACAACGGAAGGCTAGGCAATGCACGGCAAGGCAAGGAAAGAGAAACGGAAGGAACGGCACGGCAAGGGGAAACAAGGCTAAGGCACGACAACGCAAGGCTAGGCAAAGCACGGCAAAGGAAGGAAAGGGTAACGCCAGGCAAGGCACGGTCAGGCGAGGCAAGGCTAAGGCACGACAACGCAAGGCTAGGCAATGCACGGAAGGTAAGCAAAGAGAAACGGAAGGCAAGGAAGGCAAGGGAAAGCAAGGCAAGTTAAGAGTAAGGTAAGGAACGGCACGGCAAGGGGAAACAAGGCTAAGGCACGACAACGCAAGCTAGGCAATGCACGGCAAGGCAAGGAAAGGCTAACGCAAGGCAAGGCACGGTCAGGCAAGGCAAGGCTAATGCACAACAACGCACGTCTAGGCAATGCACGGCAAGGCAAGGAAAGGGTAACGCAAGGCAAGGCACGGTCAGGAAATGCAAGGCTAATGCACGATGCACGGAAGGTAAGCAAAGAGTAATGGAAGGCAAGGAAAGCAAGGGAAAGCAAGGCAAGGTAAGGGTAAGGGACGGAACGACACGGCAAGGAGAAACAAGGCTAAGGCTCGACAACGCAGGGCTAGGCAATGCACGGCAAGGCAAGGAAAGGGTAACGGAAGGCAAGGAAGGCAAGGGAAAGCAAGGCAAGGCAAGGGTAACGGAAGGAACGGCACGGCAAGGGGAAACAAGGCTAAGGCACGGCAACGCACGGCTAGGCAATGCACGGCCAGGCAAGGAAAGGGTAACGCAAGTGAAGACTCTGTCAGGCGAGGCAAGGTTAAGGCACGACAACGCAAGGATCGGCAATGCACGGAAGGTAAGCAAAGAGTAACGGAAGGCAAGGAAGGCAAGGGAAATCAAGGCAAGTTAAGGGTAAGGGAAGGAACGGCACGGCAAGGGGAAACAAGGCTAGGGCACGACACCGCAAGCTAGGCAATGCACGGCAAGGCAAGGAAAGGGTAACGCAAGGCAAGGCACGGTGGGCAAGGCAAGGCTAATGCACAACAACGCACGTCTAGGCAATGCACGGCAAGGCAAGGAAAGGGCAACGCAAGGGAAGTCACGGTCAGGCGAGGCAAGGCTAAGGCACGACAACGCAAGGCTAGGCAATGCAGGGAAGGCAAGCAAAGAGTAACGGAAGGCAAGGAAGGCAAGGGAAAGCAAGGCAAGGCAAGGGTAACGGAAGGAACGGCACGGCAAGGGGAAACAAGGCTAAGGCACGGCAACGCACGGCTAGGCAATGCACGGCCAGGCAAGGAAAGGGTAACGCAAGGCAAGGCTCTGTCAGGCGAGGCAAGGCTAAGGCACGACAACGCAAGGCTAGGCAATGCACGGAAGGTAAGCAAAGAGTAACGGAAGGCAAGGAAGGCAAGGGAAAGCAAGGCAAGTTAAGGGTAAGGGAAGGGACGGCACGGCAAGGGGAAACAAGGCTAAGGCACGACAACGCAAGCTAGGCAATGCACGGCAAGGCAAGGAAAGGATAACGCAAGGCAAGGCACGATCAGGCGAGGCAAGGCTAATGCACGACAACGCAAGGCTAGGCAGTGCACGGCTAGGCAAGAAAAGAGTAACGGAAGGAAAGGAAGGCAAGGCAAAGCAAGGCAAGGCAAGTGGAACAAAAGGCACGGCACGGCAAGGGGAAACAAGGCTAAGGCTCGACAACGCAAGCTAGGCAATGCACTGTAAGGCAAGGAAAGGTTAACGCAAGGCAAGGCACGGTCAGTCGAGGCAAGGCTAATGCACGACAACGCAAGGCTTGGCAGTGCACGGCTAGGCAAGGAAAGAGTAACAGAAGGAAAGGAAGGCAAGGCAAAGCAATGCAAGGCAAGTGAAACAAAAGGCACGGAACGGCAAGGGGAAAGAATGGTAAGGCACGACAACGCAAGCTAGGCAATGCACGGCAAGGCAAGGAAACGGTAACGCAAGTCAAGGCACGGTGAGGAAAGGCAAGGCTAATGCACAACAACGCACGGCTAGGCAATGCACGGCAAGGCAAGGAAAGGGTAACGCAAGGGAAGTCACCGTCAGGCCAGGCAAGGCTAAGGCACGACAACGCAAGGCTAGGCAATGCACGGAAGGTAAGCAAAGAGTAATGGAAGGCAAGGAAAGAAAGGGAAAGCAAGGCAAGGTAAGAGTAAGGGAAGGAACGGCACGGCAAGGAGAAACAAGGCTAAGGCACGACAACGCAGGGCTAGGCAATGCACGGCAAGGCAAGGAAAGGGTAACGCAAGGCAAGGCACGGTCAGGAAATGCAAGGCTAATGCACGACAACGGAAGGCTAGGCAATGCACGGCAAGGCAAGGAAAGAGTAACGGAAGGAACGGCACGGCAAGGGGAAACAAGGCTAAGGCACGACAACGCAAGGCTAGGCAAAGCACGGCAAAGCAAGGAAAGGGTAACGCAAGGCAAGGCACGGTCAGGCGAGGCAAGGCTAAGGCACGACAACGCAAGGCTAGGCAATGCACGGAAGGTAAGCAAAGAGTAACGGAAGGCAAGGAAGGCAAGGGAAAGCAAGGCAAGTTAAGAGTAAGGTAAGGAACGGCACGGCAAGGGGAAACAATGCTAAGGCTCGACAACGCAAGCTAGGCAATGCACGGCAAGGCAAGGAAAGGGTAACGCAAGGCAAGGCACGGTCAGGCAAGGCAAGGCTAATGCACAACAACGCACGTCTAGGCAATGCACGGCAAGGCAAGGAAAGGGTAACGCAAGGGAAGTCACCGTCATGCGAGGCAAGGTTAAGGCACGACAACGCAAGGCTAGGCAATGCAGGTAAGGCAAGCAAAGAGTAACGGAAGGCAAGGAAGGCAAGGGAAAGCAAGGCAAGGCAAGGGTAACGGAAGGAACGGCACGGCAATGGGAAACAAGGCTAAGGCACGGCAACGCACGGCTAGGCAATGCACGGCCAGGCAAGGAAAGGGTAACGCAAGGCAAGGCTCTGTCAGGCGAGGCAAGGCTAAGGCACGACAACGCAAGGCTAGGCAATGCACGGAAGGTAAGCAAAGAGTAACGGAAAGTAAGGAAGGCAAGGGAAAGCAAGGCAAGGCAAGTGTAACAAAAGCCACGGCATGGCAAGGGGAAACAAGGCTAAGGATCGACAACGCAAGCTAGGCAATGCACGGTAAGGCAAGGAAAGGTTAACGCAAGGCAAGGCACGGTCAGTCGAGGCAAGGCTAATGCACGATAACGCAAGGCTTGGCAGTGCACGGCTAGGCAAGGAAAGAGTAACAGAAGGAAAGGAAGGCAAGGCAAAGCAATGCAAGGCAAGTGAAACAAAAGGCACGGAACGGCAAGGGGAAACAAGGGTAAGGCACGACAACGCAAGCTAGGCAATGCACGGCAAGGCAAGGAAACGGTAACGCAAGTCAAGGCACGGTGAGGCAAGGCAAGGCTAATGCACAACAACGCACGGCTAGGCAATGCACGGCAAGGCAAGGAAAGGGTAACGCAAGGGAAGTCACGGTCAGGCCAGGCAAGGCTAAGGCACGACAACACAAGGCTAGGCAATGCACGGAAGGTAAGCAAAGAGTAATGGAAGGCAAGGAAAGCAAGGGAAATCAAGGCAAGTTAAGGGTAAGGGAAGGAACGGCACGGCAAGGGGAAACAAGGCTAGCGCACGGCAACGCACGGCTAGGCAATGCACTGCCAGGCAAGGAAAGGGTAACGCAAGTGAAGACTCTGTCAGGCGAGGCAAGGTTAAGGCACGACAACGCAAGGATCGGCAATGCACGGAAGGTAAGCAAAGAGTAACGGAAGGCAAGGAAGGCAAGGGAAATCAAGGCAAGTTAAGGGTAAGGGAAGGAACGGCACGGCAAGGGGAAACAAGGTTAGGGCACGACAACGCAAGCTAGGCAATGCACGGCAAGGCAAGGAAAGGGTAACGCATGGCAAGGCACGATCAGGCGAGGCAAGGCTAATGCACGACAACGCAAGGCTAGGCAGTGCACAGCTAGGCAAGGAAAGTGTAACGGAAGGAAAGGAAGGCAAGGCAAAGCAAGGCAAAGCAAGTGTAACAAAAGGCACGGCACGGCAAGGGGAAACAAGGCTAAGGCTCGACAACGCAAGCTAGGCAATGCACGGCAAGGCAAGGAAAGGGTAACGCAAGGCAAGGCACGGTCAGTCGAGGCAAGGCTAATGCACGACAACGCAAGGCTTGGCAGTGCACGCCTAGGCAAGGAAAGAGTAACGGAAGGCAAGGAATGCAAGGGAAAGCAAGGCAAGGCAAGAGTAACGGAAGGAACGGCGCGGCAAGGGGAAACAAGGCTAAGGCACGACAACGCAGGGCTAGGCAATGCACGGCAAGGGAAGGAGAGTGTAACGCAAGGCAAGGCACGGTCAGGCGAGGCAAGGCTAAGGCACGACATCGCATGGCTAGGCAATGCACGGAAGGTAAGCAAAGAGTAACGGAAGGCAAGGAAGGCAAGGGAAAGCAAGGCAAGTTAAGGGTAAGGGAAGGAACGGCACGGCAAGGGGAAACAGGGCTAAGGCACGACAACGCAAGCTAGGCAATGCACGGCAACGCAAGGAAAGGGTAACGCAAGGCAAGGTACGGTTAGGCAAGACAAGGCTAATGGACGACAACGGAAGGCTAGGCAATAAACGGCAAGGCAAGGAAAGAGTAACGGAAGGCAAGGAATGCAAGGGAAAGCAAGGCAAGGCAAGAGTAACGGAAGGAACGGCACGGCAAGGGGAAGCAATGCTAAGGCACGACAACGCAAGGCTAGGCAATGCACGGCTAGGCAAGGAAAGGGTAACGCAAGGCAAGGCACGGTGAGGTAAGGCAAGGCTAAGGCACGAAAACGCAAGGCTAGGCATTGCACGGAAGGCAAGAAAAGAGTAACGGAAGACAAGAAAGGCAAGGGAAAGCAAGGCAAGGCAAGGGTAAGGGAAGGAACGGCACGGCAAGGGGAAACAAGGCTAATGCACGACAACGCAAGCTAGGCAATGCACGGAAGGCAAGGAAAGGGTAACGCAAGGCAAGGCACGGTGAGGCAAGGCAAGGCTAATGCACAACAACGCACGTCTAGGCAATGCACGGCAAGGCAAGGAAAGGCCAACGCAAGGGAAGTCACGGTCAGGCGAGGCAAGGCTAAGGCACGACAACGCAAGGCTAGGCAATGCAGGGAAGGCAAGCAAAGAGTAACGGAAGGCAAGGAAGGCAAGGGAAAGCAAGGCAAGGCAAGGGTAACGGAAGGAACGGCACGGCAAGGGGAAACAAGGCTAAGGCACGGCAACGCACGGCTAGGCAATGCACGGTCAGACAAGGAAAGGGTAACGCAAGGCAAGGCTCTGTCAGGCGAGGTAAGGCTAAGGCACGACAACGCAAGGCTAGGCAATGCACGGAAGGTAAGCAAAGAGTAACGGAAGGCAAGGAAGGCAAGGGAAAGCAAGGCAAGTTAAGGGTAAGGGAAGGGACGGCACGGCAAGGGGAAACAAGGCTAAGGCACGACAACGCAAGCTAGGCAATGCACGGCAAGGCAAGGAAAGGATAACGCAAGGCAAGGCACGATCAGGCGAGGCAAGGCTAATGCACGACAACGCAAGGCTAGGCAGTGCACGGCTAGGCAAGAAAAGAGTAACGGAAGGAAAGGAAGGCAAGGCAAAGCAAGGCAAGGCAAGTGGAACAAAAGGCACGGCACGGCAAAGGGAAACAAGGCTAAGGCTCGACAACGCAAGCTAGGCAATGCACTGTAAGGCAAGGAAAGGTTAACGCAAGGCAAGGCACTGTCAGTCGAGGCAAGGCTAATGCACGACAACGCAAGGCTTGGCAGTGCACGGCTAGGCAAGGAAAGAGTAACGGAAGGCAAGGAATGCAAGGGAAAGCAAGGCAAGGCAAGAGTAACGGAAGGGGGAAGGACCGGCACGGCAAGGGGAAACAAGGCTAAGGCAAGACAACGCAAGCTAGGCAATGCACGGCAACGCAGGGAAAGGGTAACGCAAGGCAAGGTACGGTCAGGCAAGGCAAGGCTAAGGCACGACAACGGAAGGCTAGGCAATACACGGCAAGGCAAGGAAAGAGTAACGGAAGGCAAGGAATGCAAGGGAAAGCAAGGCAAGGCAAGAGTAACGGAAGGAACGGCACGGTAAGGGGAAGCAAGGCTAAGGCACGACAACGCAAGGCTAGGCAATGCACGGCAAGGCAAGGAAAGGGTAACGCAAGGCAAGGCACGGTGAGGCAAGGCAAGGCTAAGGCACGAAAACGCAAGGCTAGGCAATGCACGGAAGGCAAGAAAAGAGTAACGGAAGGCAAGAAAGGCACGGGAAAGCAAGGCAAGTCAAGGGTAAGGGAAGGAACGGCACGGCAAGGGGAAACAAGGCTAAGGCACGACAACGCAAGCTAGGAAATGCACGGCAAGGCACGGAAAGGGTAACGCAAGGCAAGGCACGGTGAGGCAAGGCAAGGCTAATGCACAACAACGCACGTCTAGGCAATGCACGTCAAGGCAAGGAAACGGTAAAGCAAGGGAAGTCACGGTCAGGCGAGGCAAGGCTAAGGCACGACAACGCAAGGCTAGGCAATGCAGGGAAGGCAAGCAAAGAGTAACGGAAGGCAAGGAAGGCAAGGAAGGCAAGGGAAAGTAAAGCAAGGCAAGGGTAACGGAAGGAACGGCACGGCAAGGGGAAACAAGGCTAAGGCACGGCAACGCACGGCTAGGCAATGCACGGCCAGGCAAGGAAAGGGTAACGCAAGGCAAGGCTCTGTCAGGCGAGGCAAGGCTAAGGCACGACAACGCAAGGCTAGGCAATGCACGGAAGGTAAGCAAAGAGTAACGGAAAGCAAGGAAGGCAAGGGAAAGCAAGGCAAGTTAAGGGTAAGGGAAGGAACGGCACGGCAAGGGGAAACAAGGCTAAGGCACGACAACGCAAGCAAGGCAATGCACGGCAAGGCAAGGAAAGGGTAACGCAAGGCAAGGCACGATCAGGCGAGGCAAGGCTAATGCACGACAACGCAATGCTAGGCAGTGCACGGCTAGGCAAGGAAAGAGTAACGGAAGGAAAGGAAGGCAAGGCAAAGCAAGGCAAGGCAAGTGTAACAAAAGGCACGGCACGGCAAGGGGAAACAAGGCTAAGGATCGACAACGCAAGCTAGGCAAAGCACGGTAAGGCAAGGAAAGATTAACGCAAGGCAAGGCACGGTCAGTCGAGGCAAGGCTAATGCACGACAACGCAAGGCTTGGCAGTGCACGGCTAGGCAAGGAAAGAGTAACAGAAGGAAAGGAAGGCAAGGCAAAGCAATGCAAGGCAAGTGAAACAAAAGGCACGGCACGGCAAGGGGAAACAAGGCTAAGGCACGACAACGCAAGCTAGGCAATGCACGGCAAGGCAAGGAAAGGGTAACGCAAGGCAAGGCACGGTCAGGAAATGCAAGGCTAATGCACGACAACGGAAGGCTAGGCAATGCACGGCAAGGCAAGGAAAGAGAAACGGAAGGAACGGCACGGCAAGGGGAAACAAGGCTAAGGCACGACAACGCAAGGCTAGGCAAAGCACGGCAAAGGAAGGAAAGGGTAACGCCAGGCAAGGCACGGTCAGGCGAGGCAAGGCTAAGGCACGACAACGCAAGGCTAGGCAATGCACGGAAGGTAAGCAAAGAGAAACGGAAGGCAAGGAAGGCAAGGGAAAGCAAGGCAAGTTAAGAGTAAGGTAAGGAACGGCACGGCAAGGGGAAACAAGGCTAAGGCACGACAACGCAAGCTAGGCAATGCACGGCAAGGCAAGGAAAGGCTAACGCAAGGCAAGGCACGGTCAGGCAAGGCAAGGCTAATGCACAACAACGCACGTCTAGGCAATGCACGGCAAGGCAAGGAAAGGGTAACGCAAGTCAAGGCACGGTGAGGCAAGGCAAGGCTAATTCACAACAACGCACGGCTAGGCAATGCACGGAAGGTAAGCAAAGAGTAATGGAAGGCAAGGAAAGCAAGGGAAAGCAAGGCAAGGTAAGGATAAGGGAAGGAACGACACGGCAAGGAGAAACAAGGCTAAGGCACGACAACGCAGGGCTAGGCAATGCACGGCAAGGCAAGGAAAGGGTAACGGAAGGCAAGGAAGGCAAGGGAAAGCGAGGCAAGGCAAGGGTAACGGAAGGAACGGCACGGCAAGGGGAAACAAGGCTAAGGCACGGCAACGCACGGCTAGGCAATGCACGGCCAGGCAAGGAAAGGGTAACGCAAGTGAAGACTCTGTCAGGCGAGGCAAGGTTAAGGCACGACAACGCAAGGATCGGCAATGCACGGAAGGTAAGCAAAGAGTAACGGAAGGCAAGGAAGGCAAGGGAAATCAAGGCAAGTTAAGGGTAAGGGAAGGAACGGCACGGCAAGGGGAAACAAGGCTAGGGCACGACAACGCAAGCTAGGCAATGCACGGCAAGGCAAGGAAAGGGTAACGCATGGCAAGGCACGATCAGGCGAGGCAAGGCTAATGCACGACAACGCAAGGCTAGGCAGTGCACAGCTAGGCAAGGAAAGAGTAACGGAAGGAAAGGAAGTCAAGGCAAAGCAAGGCAAAGCAAATGTAACAAAAGGCACAGCACGGCAAGGGGAAACAAGGCTAAGGCTCGACAACGCAAGCTAGGCAATGCACGGCAAGGCAACGAAAGGGTAACGCAAGGCAAGGCACGTTCAGTCGAGGCAAGGCTAATGCACGACAACGCAAGGCTTGGCAGTGCACGCCTAGGCAAGGAAAGAGTAACGGAAGGCAAGGAATGCAAGGGAAAGCAAGGCAAGGCAAGAGTAACGGAAGGAACGGCGCGGCAAGGGGAAACAAGGCTAAGGCACGACAACGCAGGGCTAGGCAATGCACGGCAAGGCAAGGAAAGGGTAACGCAAGGGAAGGCACGGTCAGGAAAGGCAAGGCTAATGCACGACAACGGAAGCCTAGGCAATGCACGGCAAGGCAAGGAAAGTGTAACGGAAGGTAAGGAATGCAAGGGAAAGGAAGGCAACGCAAGAGTACCGGAAGGAACGGCACGGCAAGGGGAAACAAGGCTAAGGCACGACAACGCAAGCCTAGGCAAAGCACGACAAGGCAAGGAAAGGGTAACGCAAGGCAAGGCACGGTGAGGGAAGGCAAGGCTAATGCACGACAACGCAGGCCTAGGCAATGCACGGCAAGGGAAGGAGAGGGTAACGCAAGGCAAGGCACGGTCAGGCGAGGCAAGGCTAAGGCACGACATCGCAAGGCTAGGCAATGCACGGAAGGTAAGCAAAGAGTAACGGAAGGCAAGGAAGGCAAGGGAAAGCAAGGCAAGTTAAGGGTAAGGGAAGGAACGGCACGGCAAGGGGAAACAGGGCTAAGGCACGACAACGCAAGCTAGGCAATGCACGGCAACGCAAGGAAAGGGTAACGCAAGGCAAGGTACGGTCAGGCAAGGCAAGGCTAATGGACGACAACGGAAGGCTTGGCAATACACGGCAAGGCAAGGAACGAGTAACGGAAGGCAAGGAATGCAAGGGAAAGCAAGGCAAGGTAAGAGTAACGGAAGGAATGGCACGGCAAGGGGAAGCAATGCTAAGGCACGACAACGGAAGGCTAGGCAATGCACGGCAAGGCAAGGAAAGGGTAACGCAAGGCAAGGCACGGTGAGGCCAGGCAAGGCTAATGCACGACAACGCAAGGCTAGGCATTGCACGGAAGGCAAGAAAAGAGTAACGGAAGGCAAGAAAGACAAGGGAAAGCAAGGCAAGGCAAGGGTAAGGGAAGGAACGGCACGGCAAGGGGAAACAAGGCTAATGCACGACAACGCAAGGCTAGGCAATGCACGGCAAGGCAAGGAAAGGGTAACGCAAGGCAAGGGCACGGTGAGGCAAGGCAAGGCTAATGCACAACAACGCACGTCTAGGCAATGCACGGCAAGGCAAGGAAAGGGCAACGCAAGGGAAGTCACGGTCAGGCGAGGCAAGGCTAAGGCACGACAACGCAAGGCTAGGCAATGCAGGGAAGGCAAGGAAAGAGTAACGGAAGGCAAGGAAGGCAAGGGAAAGCAAGGCAAGGCAAGGGTAACGGAAGGAACGGCACGGCAAGGGGAAACAAGGCTAAGGCACGGCAACGCACGGCTAGGCAATGCACGGCCAGGCAAGGAAAGGGTAACGCAAGGCAAGGCTCTGTCAGGCGAGGCAAGGCTAAGGCACGACAACGCAAGGCTAGGCAATGCACGGAAGGTAAGCAAAGAGTAACGGAAGGCAAGGAAGGCAAGGGAAAGCAAGGCAAGTTTAGGGTAAGGGAAGGGACGGCACGGCAAGGGGAAACAAGGCTAAGGCACGACAACGCAAGCTAGGCAATGCACGGCAAGGCAAGGAAAGGATAACGCAAGGCAAGGCACGATCAGGCGAGGCAAGGCTAATGCACGACAACGCAAGGCTAGGCAGTGCACGGCTAGGCAAGAAAAGAGTAACGGAAGGAAAGGAAGGCAAGGCAAAGCAAGGCAAGGCAAGTGGAACAAAAGGCACGGCACGGCAAGGGGAAACAAGGCTAAGGCTCGACAACGCAAGCTAGGCAATGCACTGTAAGGCAAGGAAAGGTTAACGCAAGGCAAGGCACGGTCAGTCGAGGCAAGGCTAATGCACGACAACGCAAGGCTTGGCAGTGCACGGCTAGGCAAGGAAAGAGTAACAGAAGGAAAGGAAGGCAAGGCAAAGCAATGCAAGGCAAGTGAAACAAAAGGCACGGAACGGCAAGGGGAAAGAATGGTAAGGCACGACAACGCAAGCTAGGCAATGCACGGCAAGGCAAGGAAACGGTAACGCAAGTCAAGGCACGGTGAGGCAAGGCAAGGCTAATGCACAACAACGCACGGCTAGGCAATGCACGGCAAGGCAAGGAAAGGGTAACGCAAGGGAAGTCACCGTCAGGCCAGGCAAGGCTAAGGCACGACAACGCAAGGCTAGGCAATGCACGGAAGGTAAGCAAAGAGTAATGGAAGGCAAGGAAAGAAAGGGAAAGCAAGGCAAGGTAAGAGTAAGGGAAGGAACGGCACGGCAAGGAGAAACAAGGCTAAGGCTCGACAACGCAGGGCTAGGCAATGCACGGCAAGGCAAGGAAAGGGTAACGCAAGGCAAGGCACGGTCAGGAAATGCAAGGCTAATGCACGACAACGGAAGGCTAGGCAATGCACGGCAAGGCAAGGAAAGAGTAACGGAAGGAACGGCACGGCAAGGGGAAACAAGGCTAAGGCACGACAACGCAAGGCTAGGCAAAGCACGGCAAAGCAAGGAAAGGGTAACGCAAGGCAAGGCACGGTCAGGCGAGGCAAGGCTAAGGCACGACAACGCAAGGCTAGGCAATGCACGGAAGGTAAGCAAAGAGTAACGGAAGGCAAGGAAGGCAAGGGAAAGCAAGGCAAGTTAAGAGTAAGGTAAGGAACGGCACGGCAAGGGGAAACAATGGTAAGGCTCGACAACGCAAGCTAGGCAATGCACGGCAAGGCAAGGAAAGGGTAACGCAAGGCAAGGCACGGTCAGGCAAGGCAAGGCTAATGCACAACAACGCACGTCTAGGCAATGCACGGCAAGGCAAGGAAAGGGTAACGCAAGGGAAGTCACCGTCATGCGAGGCAAGGTTAAGGCACGACAACGCAAGGCTAGGCAATGCAGGTAAGGCAAGCAAAGAGTAACGGAAGGCAAGGAAGGCAAGGGAAAGCAAGGCAAGGCAAGGGTAACGGAAGGAACGGCACGGCAATGGGAAACAAGGCTAAGGCACGGCAACGCACGGCTAGGCAATGCACGGCCAGGCAAGGAAAGGGTAACGCAAGGCAAGGCTCTGTCAGGCGAGGCAAGGCTAAGGCACGACAACGCAAGGCTAGGCAATGCACGGAAGGTAAGCAAAGAGTAACGGAAAGTAAGGAAGGCAAGGGAAAGCAAGGCAAGGCAAGTGTAACAAAAGGCACGGCACGGCAAGGGGAAACAAGGCTAAGGATCGACAACGCAAGCTAGGCAATGCACGGTAAGGCAAGGAAAGGTTAACGCAAGGCAAGGCACGGTCAGTCGAGGCAAGGCAAATGCACGATAACGCAAGGCTTGGCAGTGCACGGCTAGGCAAGGAAAGAGTAACAGAAGGAAAGGAAGGCAAGGCAAAGCAATGCAAGGCAAGTGAAACAAAAGGCACGGAACGGCAAGGGGAAACAAGGGTAAGGCACGACAACGCAAGCTAGGCAATGCACGGCAAGGCAAGGAAACGGTAACGCAAGTCAAGGCACGGTGAGGCAAGGCAAGGCTAATGCACAACAACGCACGGCTAGGCAATGCACGGCAAGGCAAGGAAAGGGTAACGCAAGGGAAGTCACGGTCAGGCCAGGCAAGGCTAAGGCACGACAACGCAAGGCTAGGCAATGCACGGAAGGTAAGCAAAGAGTAATGGAAGGCAAGGAAAGCAAGGGAAATCAAGGCAAGTTAAGGGTAAGGGAAGGAACGGCACGGCAAGGGGAAACAAGGCTAGCGCACGGCAACGCACGGCTGGGCAATGCACGGCCAGGCAAGGAAAGGGTAACGCAAGTGAAGACTCTGTCAGGCGAGGCAAGGTTAAGGCACGACAACGCAAGGATCGGCAATGCACGGAAGGTAAGCAAAGAGTAACGGAAGGCAAGGAAGGCAAGGGAAATCAAGGCAAGTTAAGGGTAAGGGAAGGAACGGCACGGCAAGGGGAAACAAGGCTAGGGCACGACAACGCAAGCTAGGCAATGCACGGCAAGGCAAGGAAAGGGTAACGCATGGCAAGGCACGATCAGGCGAGGCAAGGCTAATGCACGACAACGCAAGGCTAGGCAGTGCACAGCTAGGCAAGGAAAGTGTAACGGAAGGAAAGGAAGGCAAGGCAAAGCAAGGCAAAGCAAGTGTAACAAAAGGCACGGCACGGCAAGGGGAAACAAGGCTAAGGCTCGACAACGCAAGCTAGGCAATGCACGGCAAGGCAAGGAAAGGGTAACGCAAGGCAAGGCACGGTCAGTCGAGGCAAGGCTAATGCACGACAACGCAAGGCTTGGCAGTGCACGCCTAGGCAAGGAAAGAGTAACGGAAGGCAAGGAATGCAAGGGAAAGCAAGGCAAGGCAAGAGTAACGGAAGGAACGGCGCGGCAAGGGGAAACAAGGCTAAGGCACGACAACGCAGGGCTAGGCAATGCACGGCAAGGCAAGGAAAGGGTAACGCAAGGGAAGGCACGGTCAGGAAAGGCAAGGATAATGCACGACAACGGAAGGCTAGGCAATGCACGGCAAGGCAAGGAAAGAGTAACGGAAGGTAAGGAATGCAAGGGAAAGGAAGGCAACGCAAGAGTACCGGAAGGAACGGCACGGCAAGGGGAAACAAGGCTAAGGCACGACAACGCAAGGCTAGGCAAAGCACGGCAAGGCAAGGAAAGGGTAACGCAAGGCAAGGCACGGTGAGGGAAGGCAAGGCTAATGCACGACAACGCACGGCTAGGCAATGCACGGCAAGGGAAGGAGAGGGTAACGCAAGGCAAGGCACGGTCAGGCGAGGCATGGCTAAGGCACGACATCGCAAGGCTAGGCAATGCACGGAAGGTAAGCAAAGAGTAACGGAAGGTAAGGAAGGCAAGGGAAAGCAAGGCAAGTTAAGGGTAAGGGAAGGAACGGCACGGCAAGGGGAAACAGGGCTAAGGCACGACAACGCAAGCTAGGCAGTGCACGGCAACGCAAGGAAAGGGTAACGCAAGGCAAGGTACGGTCAGGCAAGGCAAGGCTAATGGACGACAACGGAAGGCTAGGCAATACACGGTAAGGCAAGGAAAGAGTAACGGAAGGCAAGGAATGCAAGGGAAAGCAAGGCAAGGCAAGAGTAACTGAAGGAACGGCACGGCAAGGGGAAGCAATGCTAAGGCACGACAACGCAAGGCTAGGCAATGCACGGCTAGGCAAGGAAAGGGTAACGCAAGGCAAGGCACGGTGAGGCAAGGCAAGGCTAAGGCACGAAAACGCAAGGCTAGGCATTGCACGGAAGGCAAGAAAAGAGTAACGGAAGGCAAGAAAGGCAAGGGAAAGCAAGGCAAGGCAAGGGTAAGGGAAGGAACGGCACGGCAAGGGGAAACAAGGCTAAGGCACGACAACGCAAGCTAGGCAATGCACGGCAAGGCAAGGAAAGGGTAACGCAAGGCAAGGCACGGTGAGGCAAGGCAAGGCTAATGCACAACAACGCACGTCTAGGCAATGCACGGCAAGGCAAGGAAAGGGTAACGCAAGGGTAGTCACCGTCAGGCGAGGCAAGGCTAAGCCACGACAACGCAAGGCTAGGCAATGTAAGGAAGGCAAGCAAAGAGTAACGGAAGGCAAGGAAGGCAAGGGAAAGCAAGGCAAGGCAAGGGTAACGGAAGGAACGGCACGGCAAGGGGAAACAAGGCTAAGGCACGGCAATGCACGGCTAGGGAATGCACGGCCAGGCAATGAAAGGGTAACGCAAGGCAAGAGTCTGTCAGGCGAGCCAAGGTTAAGGCACGACAACGCAAGGCTAGGCAATGCACGGAAGGTAAGCAAAGAGTAACGGAAGGCAAGGAAGGCAAGGGAAAGCAAGGCAAGTTAAGGGTAAGGGAAGGGACGGCACGGCAAGGGGAAACAAGGCTAAGGCACGACAACGCAAGCTAGGCAATGCACGGCAAGGCAAGGAAAGGGTAACGCAAGGCAAGGCACGGTGAGGCAAGGCAAGGCTAATGCACGACCACGGACGGCTAGGCAATGCACGGCAAGGCAAGGAAAGGGTAACGCAAGGCAAGGCACTGTCATGCGAGGCAAGGCTAATGCACGACAACGCAAGGCTATGCAATGCACGGAAGGTAAGCAAAGAGTAACGGAAGGCAAGGAAGGCAAGGGAAAGCAAGGCAAGTTAAGGGTAAGGGAAGGACCGGCACGGCAAGGGGAAACAAGGCTAAGGCACGACAACGCAAGCTAGGCAATGCACGGCAACGAAGGGAAAGGGTAACGCAAGGCAAGGTACGGTCAGGCAAGGCAAGGCTAAGGCACGACAACGGAAGGCTAGGCAATACACGGCAAGGCAAGGAAAGAGTAACGGAAGGCAAGAAAGGCACGGGAAAGCAAGGCAAGGCAAGAGTAACGGAAGGAACGGCACGGCAAGGGGAAACAAGGGTAAGGCACGACAACGCAAGCTGGGCAATGCACGGCAAGGCAAGGAAAGCGTAACGCAAGTCAAGGCACGGTGAGGCAAGGCAAGGCTAATGCACAACAACGCAAGGCTAGGCAATGCACGGAAGGTAAGAAAAGAGTAATGGAAGGCAAGGAAAGCAAGGGAAAGCAAAGCAAGGTAAGGGTAAGGGAAGGAACGGCACGGCAAGGAGAAACAAGGCTAAGGCTCGAAAACGCAGGGCTAGGCAATGCACGGCAAGGCAAGGAAAGGGTAACGCAAGGCAAGGCACGGTCAGGAAATGCAAGGCTAATGCACGACAACGGAAGGCTAGGCAATGCACGGCAAGGCAAGGAAAGAGTAACGGAAGGAACGGCACGGCAAGGGGAAACAAGGCTAAGGCACGACAACGCAAGGCTAGGCAAAGCACGGCAAAGGAAGGAAAGGGTAACGCAAGGCAAGGCACGGTCAGGCGAGGCAAGGCTAAGGCACGACAACGCAAGGCTAGGCAATGCACGGAAGGTAAGCAAAGAGTAACGGAAGGCAAGGAAGGCAAGGGAAAGCAAGGCAAGTTAAGAGTAAGGTAAGGAACGGCACGGCAAGGGGAAACAATGCTAAGGCACGACAACGCAAGCTAGGCAATGCACGGCAAGGCAAGGAAAGGGTAACGCAAGGCAAGGCACGGTCAGGTAAGGCAAGGCTAATGCACAACAACGCACGTCTAGGCAATGCACGGCAAGGCAAGGAAAGGGTAACGCAAGGGAAGTCACCGTCAGGCGAGGCAAGGCTAAGGCACGACAACGCAAGGCTAGGCAATGCAGGGAAGGCAAGCAAAGAGTAACGGAAGGCAAGGAAGGCAAGGGAAAGCAAGGCAAGGCAAGGGTAACGGAAGGAACGGCACGGCAAGGGGAAACAAGGCTAAGGCACGGCAACGCACGGCTAGGCAATGCACGGCCAGGCAATGAAAGGGTAACGCAAGGCAAGAGTCTGTCAGGCGAGGCAAGGTTAAGGCACGACAACGCAAGGCTAGGCAATGCACGGAAGGTAAGCAAAGAGTAACGGAAGGCAAGGAAGGCAAGGGAAAGCAAGGCAAGTTAAGGGTAAGGGAAGGGACGGCACGGCAAGGGGAAACAAGGCTAAGGCACGACAACGCAAGCTAGGCAATGCACGGCAAGGCAAGGAAAGGGTAACGCAAGGCAAGGCACGGTGAGGCAAGGCAAGGCTAATGCACGACAACGCACGGCTAGGCAATGCACGGGAAGGCAAGGAAAGGGTAACGCAAGGCAAGGCACTGTCAGGCGAGGCAAGGCTAATGCACGACAACGCAAGGCTATGCAATGCACGGAAGGTAAGCAAAGAGTAACGGAAGGCAAGGAAGGCAAGGGAAAGCAAGGCAAGTTAAGAGTAAGGGAAGGACCGGCACGGCAAGGGGAAACAAGGCTAAGGCACGACAACGCAAGCTAGGCAATGCACGGCAACGCAGGGAAAGGGTAACGCAAGGCAAGGTACGGTCAGGCAAGGCAAGGCTAAGGCACGACAACGGAAGGCTAGGCAATACACGGCAAGGCAAGGAAAGAGTAACGGAAGGCAAGGAATGCAAGGGAAAGCAAGGCAAGGCAAGAGTAACGGAAGGAACGGCACGGCAAGGGGAAGCAAGGCTAAGGCACGACAACGCAAGGTTAGGCAATGCACGGCAAGGCAAGGAAAGGGTAACGCAAGGCAAGGCACGGTGAGGCAAGGCAAGGCTAAGGCACGACAACGCAAGGCTAGGCAATGCACGGAAGGCAAGAAAAGAGTAACGGAAGGCAAGAAAGGCACGGGAAAGCAAGGCAAGTCAAGGGTAAGGGAAGGAACGGCACGGCAAGGGGAAACAAGGCTAAGGCACGACAACGCAAGCTAGGAAATGCACGGCAAGGCACGGAAAGGGTAACGCAAGGCAAGGCACGGTGAGGCAAGGCAAGGCTAATGCACAACAACGCACGTCTAGGCAATGCACGTCAAGGCAAGGAAACGGTAAAGCAAGGGAAGTCACGGTCAGGCGAGGCAAGGCTAAGGCACGACAACGCAAGGCTAGGCAATGCAGGGAAGGCAAGCAAAGAGTAACGGAAGGCAAGGAAGGCAAGGAAGGCAAGGGAAAGTAAAGCAAGGCAAGGGTAACGGAAGGAACGGCACGGCAAGGGGAAACAAGGCTAAGGCACGGCAACGCACGGCTAGGCAATGCACGGCCAGGCAAGGAAAGGGTAACGCAAGGCAAGGCTCTGTCAGGCGAGGCAAGGCTAAGGCACGACAACGCAAGGCTAGGCAATGCACGGAAGGTAAGCAAAGAGTAACGGAAAGCAAGGAAGGCAAGGGAAAGCAAGGCAAGTTAAGGGTAAGGGAAGGAACGGCACGGCAAGGGGAAACAAGGCTAAGGCACGACAACGCAAGCAAGGCAATGCACGGCAAGGCAAGGAAAGGGTAACGCAAGGCAAGGCACGATCAGGCGAGGCAAGGCTAATGCACGACAACGCAATGCTAGGCAGTGCACGGCTAGGCAAGGAAAGAGTAACGGAAGGAAAGGAAGGCAAGGCAAAGCAAGGCAAGGCAAGTGTAACAAAAGGCACGGCACGGCAAGGGGAAACAAGGCTAAGGATCGACAACGCAAGCTAGGCAAAGCACGGTAAGGCAAGGAAAGATTAACGCAAGGCAAGGCACGGTCAGTCGAGGCAAGGCTAATGCACGACAACGCAAGGCTTGGCAGTGCACGGCTAGGCAAGGAAAGAGTAACAGAAGGAAAGGAAGGCAAGGCAAAGCAATGCAAGGCAAGTGAAACAAAAGGCACGGCACGGCAAGGGGAAACAAGGCTAAGGCACGACAACGAAAGCTAGGCAATGCACGGCAAGGCAAGGAAAGGGTAACGCAAGGCAAGGCACGGTCAGGAAATGCAAGGCTAATGCACGACAACGGAAGGCTAGGCAATGCACGGCAAGGCAAGGAAAGAGAAACGGAAGGAACGGCACGGCAAGGGGAAACAAGGCTAAGGCACGACAACGCAAGGCTAGGCAAAGCACGGCAAAGGAAGGAAAGGGTAACGCCAGGCAAGGCACGGTCAGGCGAGGCAAGGCTAAGGCACGACAACGCAAGGCTAGGCAATGCACGGAAGGTAAGCAAAGAGAAACGGAAGGCAAGGAAGGCAAGGGAAAGCAAGGCAAGTTAAGAGTAAGGTAAGGAACGGCACGGCAAGGGGAAACAAGGCTAAGGCACGACAACGCAAGCTAGGCAATGCACGGCAAGGCAAGGAAAGGCTAACGCAAGGCAAGGCACGGTCAGGCAAGGCAAGGCTAATGCACAACAACGCACGTCTAGGCAATGCACGGCAAGGCAAGGAAAGGGTAACGCAAGTCAAGGCACGGTGAGGCAAGGCAAGGCTAATTCACAACAACGCACGGCTAGGCAATGCACGGAAGGTAAGCAAAGAGTAATGGAAGGCAAGGAAAGCAAGGGAAAGCAAGGCAAGGTAAGGATAAGGGAAGGAACGACACGGCAAGGAGAAACAAGGCTAAGGCTCGACAACGCAGGGCTAGGCAATGCACGGCAAGGCAAGGAAAGTGTAACGGAAGGCAAGGAAGGCAAGGGAAAGCGAGGCAAGGCAAGGGTAACGGAAGGAACGGCACGGCAAGGGGAAACAAGGCTAAGGCACGGCAACGCACGGCTAGGCAATGCACGGCCAGGCAAGGAAAGGGTAACGCAAGTGAAGACTCTGTCAGGCGAGGCAAGGTTAAGGCACGACAACGCAAGGCTAGGCAATGCACGGAAGGTAAGCAAAGAGTAACGGAAGGCAAGGAAGGCAAGGGAAATCAAGGCAAGTTAAGGGTAAGGGAAGGAACGGCACGGCAAGGGGAAACAAGGCTAGGGCACGACAACGCAAGCTAGGCAATGCACGGCAAGGCAAGGAAAGGGTAACGCATGGCAAGGCACGATCAGGCGAGGCAAGGCTAATGCACGACAACGCAAGGCTAGGCAGTGCACGGCTAGGCAAGGAAAGAGTAACGGAAGGAAAGGAAGTCAAGGCAAAGCAAGGCAAAGCAAATGTAACAAAAGGCACAGCACGGCAAGGGGAAACAAGGCTAAGGATCGACAAGGCAAGCTAGGCAATGCACGGCAAGGCAAGGAAAGGGTAACGCAAGGCAAGGCACGTTCAGTCGAGGCAAGGCTAATGCACGACAACGCAAGGCTTGGCAGTGCACGCCTAGGCAAGGAAAGAGTAACGGAAGGCAAGGAATGCAAGGGAAAGCAAGGCAAGGCAAGAGTAACGGAAGGAACGGCGCGGCAAGGGGAAACAAGGCTAAGGCACGACAACGCAGGGCTAGGCAATGCACGGCAAGGCAAGGAAAGAGTAACGCAAGGCAAGAGTCTGTCAGGCGAGGCAAGGTTAAGGCACGACAACGCAAGGCTAGGCAATGCACGGCAAGGCAAGGAAAGAGTAACGGAAGGTAAGGAATGCAAGGGAAAGGAAGGCAACGCAAGAGTACCGGAAGGAACGGCACGGCAAGGGGAAACAAGGCTAAGGCACGACAACGCAAGGCTAGGCAAAGCACGACAAGGCAAGGAAAGGGTAACGCAAGGCAAGGCACGGTGAGGGAAGGCAAGGCTAATGCACGACAACGCAGGGCTAGGCAATGCACGGCAAGGGAAGGAGAGGGTAACGCAAGGCAAGGCACGGTCAGGCGAGGCAAGGCTAAGGCACGACATCGCAAGGCTAGGCAATGCACGGAAGGTAAGCAAAGAGTAACGGAAGGCAAGGAAGGCAAGGGAAAGCAAGGCAAGTTAAGGGTAAGGGAAGGAACGGCACGGCAAGGGGAAACAGGGCTAAGGCACGACAACGCAAGCTAGGCAATGCACGGCAACGCAAGGAAAGGGTAACGCAAGGCAAGGTACGGTCAGGCAAGGCAAGGCTAATGGACGACAACGGAAGGCTTGGCAATACACGGCAAGGCAAGGAAAGAGTAACGGAAGGCAAGGAATGCAAGGGAAAGCAAGGCAAGGCAAGAGTAACGGAAGGAACGGCACGGCAAGGGGAAGCAATGCTAAGGCACGACAACGCAAGGCTAGGCAATGCACGGCTAGGCAAGGAAAGGGTAACGCAAGGCAAGGCACGGTGAGGCAAGGCAAGGCTAAGGCACGAAAACGCAAGGCTAGGCATTGCACGGAAGGCAAGAAAAGAGTAACGGAAGGCAAGAAAGGCAAGGGAAAGCAAGGCAAGGCAAGGGTAAGGGAAGGAACGGCACGGCAAGGGGAAACAAGGCTAATGCACGACAACGCAAGCTAGGCAATGCACGGCAAGGCAAGGAAAGGGTAACGCAAGGGAAGGCACGGTGAGGCAAGGCAAGGCTAATGCACAACAACGCACGTCTAGGCAATGCACGGCAAGGCAAGGAAAGGGCAACGCAAGGGAAGTCACGGTCAGGCGAGGCAAGGCTAAGGCACGACAACGCAAGGCTAGGCAATGCAGTGAATGCAAGGAAAGAGTAACGGAAGGCAAGGAAGGCAAGGGAAAGCAAGGCAAGGCAAGGGTAACGGAAGGAACGGCACGGCAAGGGGAAACAAGGCTAAGGCACGGCAACGCACGGCTAGGCAATGCACGGCCAGGCAAGGAAAGGGTAACGCAAGGCAAGGCTCTGTCAGGCGAGGCAAGGCTAAGGCACGACAACGCAAGGCTAGGCAATGCACGGAAGGTAAGCAAAGAGTAACGGAAGGCAAGGAAGGCAAGGGAAAGCAAGGCAAGTTTAGGGTAAGGGAAGGGACGGCACGGCAAGGGGAAACAAGGCTAAGGCACGACAACGCAAGCTAGGCAATGCACGGCAAGGCAAGGAAAGGATAACGCAAGGCAAGGCACGATCAGGCGAGGCAAGGCTAATGCACGACAACGCAAGGCTAGGCAGTGCACGGCTAGGCAAGAAAAGAGTAACGGAAGGAAAGGAAGGCAAGGCAAAGCAAGGCAAGGCAAGTGGAACAAAAGGCACGGCACGGCAAGGGGAAACAAGGCTAAGGCTCGACAACGCAAGCTAGGCAATGCACTGTAAGGCAAGGAAAGGTTAACGCAAGGCAAGGCACGGTCAGTCGAGGCAAGGCTAATGCACGACAACGCAAGGCTTGGCAGTGCACGGCTAGGCAAGGAAAGAGTAACAGAAGGAAAGGAAGGCAAGGCAAAGCAATGCAAGGCAAGTGAAACAAAAGGCACGGAACGGCAAGGGGAAAGAATGGTAAGGCACGACAACGCAAGCTAGGCAATGCACGGCAAGGCAAGGAAACGGTAACGCAAGTCAAGGCACGGTGAGGCAAGGCAAGGCTAATGCACAACAACGCACGGCTAGGCAATGCACGGCAAGGCAAGGAAAGGGTAACGCAAGGGAAGTCACCGTCAGGCCAGGCAAGGCTAAGACACGACAACGCAAGGCTAGGCAATGCACGGAAGGTAAGCAAAGAGTAATGGAACGCAAGGAAAGCAAGGGAAAGCAAGGCAAGGTACGGGTAAGGGAAGGAACGGCACGGCAAGGAGAAACAAGGCTAAGGCTCCACAACGCAGGGCTAGGCAATGCACGGCAAGGCAAGGAAAGGGTAACGCAAGGCAAGGCACGGTCAGGAAATGCAAGGCTAATGCACGACAACGGAAGGCTAGGCAATGCACGGCAAGGCAAGGAAAGAGTAACGGAAGGAACGGCACGGCAAGGGGAAACAAGGCTAAGGCACGACAACGCAAGGCTAGGCAAAGCACGGCAAAGCAAGGAAAGGGTAACGCAAGGCAAGGCACGGTCAGGCGAGGCAAGGCTAAGGCACGACAACGCAAGGCTAGGCAATGCACGGAAGGTAAGCAAAGAGTAACGGAAGGCAAGGAAGGCAAGGGAAAGCAAGGCAAGTTAAGAGTAAGGTAAGGAACGGCACGGCAAGGGGAAACAATGCTAAGGCTCGACAACGCAAGCTAGGCAATGCACGGCAAGGCAAGGAAAGGGTAACGCAAGGCAAGGCACGGTCAGGCAAGGCAAGGCTAATGCACAACAACGCACGTCTAGGCAATGCACGGCAAGGCAAGGAAAGGGTAACGCAAGGGAAGTCACCGTCATGCGAGGCAAGGTTAAGGCACGACAACGCAAGGCTAGGCAATGCAGGTAAGGCAAGCAAAGAGTAACGGAAGGCAAGGAAGGCAAGGGAAAGCAAGGCAAGGCAAGGGTAACGGAAGGAACGGCACGGCAATGGGAAACAAGGCTAAGGCACGGCAACGCACGGCTAGGCAATGCACGGCCAGGCAAGGAAAGGGTAACGCAAGGCAAGGCTCTGTCAGGCGAGGCAAGGCTAAGGCACGACAACGCAAGGCTAGGCAATGCACGGAAGGTAAGCAAAGAGTAACGGAACGTAAGGAAGGCAAGGGAAAGCAAGGCAAGGCAAGTGTAACAAAAGGCACGGCACGGCAAGGGGAAACAAGGCTAAGGATCGACAACGCAAGCTAGGCAATGCACGGTAAGGCAAGGAAAGGTTAACGCAAGGCAAGGCACGGTCAGTCGAGGCAAGGCTAATGCACGATAACGCAAGGCTTGGCAGTGCACGGCTAGGCAAGGAAAGAGTAACAGAAGGAAAGGAAGGCAAGGCAAAGCAATGCAAGGCAAGTGAAACAAAAGGCACGGAACGGCAAGGGGAAACAAGGGTAAGGCACGACAACGCAAGCTAGGCAATGCACGGCAAGGCAAGGAAACGGTAACGCAAGTCAAGGCACGGTGAGGCAAGGCAAGGCTAATGCACAACAACGCACGGCTAGGCAATGCACGGCAAGGCAAGGAAAGGGTAACGCAAGGGAAGTCACGGTCAGGCCAGGCAAGGCTAAGGCACGACAACGCAAGGCTAGGCAATGCACGGAAGGTAAGCAAAGAGTAATGGAAGGCAAGGAAAGCAAGGGAAATCAAGGCAAGTTAAGGGTAAGGGAAGGAACGGCACGGCAAGGGGAAAAAAGGCTAGCGCACGGCAACGCACGGCTAGGCAATGCACGGCCAGGCAAGGAAAGGGTAACGCAAGTGAAGACTCTGTCAGGCGAGGCAAGGTTAAGGCACGACAACGCAAGGATCGGAAATGCACGGAAGGTAAGCAAAGAGTAACGGAAGGCAAGGAAGGCAAGGGAAATCAAGGCAAGTTAAGGGTAAGGGAAGGAACGGCACGGCAAGGGGAAACAAGGCTAGGGCACGACAACGCAAGCTAGGCAATGCACGGCAAGGCAAGGAAAGGGTAACGCATGGCAAGGCACGATCAGGCGAGGCAAGGCTAATGCACGACAACGCAAGGCTTGGCAGTGCACGCCTAGGCAAGGAAAGAGTAACGGAAGGCAAGGAATGCAAGGGAAAGCAAGGCAAGGCAAGAGTAACGGAAGGAACGGCGCGGCAAGGGGAAACAAGGCTAAGGCACGACAACGCAGGGCTAGGCAATGCACGGCAAGGCAAGGAAAGGGTAACGCAAGGGAAGGCACGGTCAGGAAAGGCAAGGCTAATGCACGACAACGGAAGGCTAGGCAATGCACGGCAAGGCAAGGAAAGAGTAACGGAAGGTAAGGAATGCAAGGGAAAGGAAGGCAACGCAAGAGTACCGGAAGGAACGGCACGGCAAGGGGAAACAAGGCTAAGGCACGACAACGCAAGGCTAGGCAAAGCACGGCAAGGCAAGGAAAGGGTAACGCAAGGCAAGGCACGGTGAGGGAAGGCAAGGCTAATGCACGACAACGCACGGCTAGGCAATGCACGGCAAGGGAAGTACAGGGTAACGCAAGGCAAGGCACGGTCAGGCGAGGCAAGGCTAAGGCACGACAACGCAAGGCTAAGCAATGCAGGGAAGGCAAGCAAAGAGTAACGGAAGGCAAGGAAGGCAAGGGAAAGCAAGGCAAGGCAAGGGTAACGGAAGGAACGGCACGGCAAGGGGAAACAAGGCTAAGGCACGGCAACGCACGGCTAGGCAATGCACGGCCAGGCAAGGAAAGGGTAACGCAAGGCAAGGCTCTGTCAGGCGAGGCAAGGCTAAGGCACGACAACGCAAGGCTAGGCAATGCACGGAAGGTAAGCAAAGAGTAACGGAAAGTAAGGAAGGCAATGGAAAGCAAGGCAAGGCAAGTGTAACAAAAGGCACGGCACGGCAAGGGGAAACAAGGGTAAGGCACGACAATGCAAGCTAGGCAATGCATGGCAAGGCAAGGAAAGGGTAACGCAAGTCAAGGCACGGGTGAGGCAAGGCAAGGCTAATGCACAACAACGCAAGGCTAGGCAATGCACGGAAGGTAAGCAAAGAGTAATGGAAGGCAAGGAAAGCAAGGGAAAGCAAGGCAAGGTAAGGGTAAGGGAAGGAACGGCACGGCAAGGAGAAACAAGGCTAAGGGTCGACAACGCAGGGCTAGGCAATGCACGGCAAGGCAAAGAAAGGGTAACGCAAGGCAAGGCACGGTCAGGAAATGCAAGGCTAATGCACGACAACGGAAGGCTAGGCAATGCACGGCAAGGCAAGGAACGAGTAACGGAAGGAACGACACGGCAAGGGGAAACAAGGCTAAGGCGCGACAACGCAAGGCTAGGCAAAGCACGGCAAAGGAAGGAAAGGGTAACGCAAGGCAAGGCACGGTCAGGCGAGGCAAGGCTAAGGCACGACAACGCACGGCTAGGCAATGCACGGAAGGTAAGCAAAGAGTAATGGAAGGCAAGGAAAGCAAGGGAAAGCAAGGCAAGGTA